>NW_019246343.1:25068-74763 GCF_002742605.1 Olea europaea var. sylvestris
GACAAAATAATATAACCCCAATTATATTTGAGTCCTATAAGAAAATTTTATTTGAAACAAACAAAACACATTTTTTTTCCGGTCGCTACACTTGCATTGCTGTCAAGGGTCAATTATATGTGAAAATTATTTGAAATTTAAAGTGTCCAACTGGGTAATGTCACGTGACAAAGCATAAACTAAAGTATACACCATAATGTACATGTAGTATGATTTTTACCGATTGAACATTGCTATTTGTACACTGATTTTTGACACGTTATTTGACACTTGCACTATTGTCAACTGTCAATTAGATGGGAAAACTGTTCGAAATTTAAACTGTCCAACAAGGTAATATCACATGGTAAAGTGTAAACTAAAGTGTACACCATAGTGTACATGTGACAAAGTCCTCACCGATTGAACTTTGCTATTTGTACACTGATTTTCGACATTTTTTTAGCACTTGGATTGTTGTCAAGTGTCAATTGGATGTGAAAACCATTTGAAATTTAAACT
Organism: Olea europaea var. sylvestris; assembly: GCF_002742605.1. Lineage (NCBI taxonomy): Eukaryota > Viridiplantae > Streptophyta > Magnoliopsida > Lamiales > Oleaceae > Olea > Olea europaea. The sequence goes on from NW_019246343.1 coordinate 25,570, forward strand.
GTCCAACTAGGTAATGTCACGTGACAAAGTGTAAACTAATCTGTACACCATAGTGTACCTGTAGCAAGGTTCTTACCGATTGAATGTAAACTAAAGTGTACACCATAGGGTACATGTAGCAAGGTTCTTACCGATTGAACTTTGCTATTTGTACACTTAATTTTGACACGTTGTTTAACACTTGCATTGTTGTTAAGTGACAATTTGATGGAAAAACTGTTTGAAATTTAAACTGTCCAGCAGGGTAATGTCACGTGGTAAAGTGTAAACAAAAGTGTACATGTAGCAAGGTTCATACCAATTAAACTTTGCTATTTGTACACTGATTTTCTACACGTTGTTTGACGCTTACATTGTTGTCAAGTGTCAATTAGATGGGAAAACTGTTTGATATTTATACTGTCCAGCCGGGTATGTCTCGTGGCAAAGTGTAAACTAAAGTGTGTATACCATAGTGTACAAGTAGAAATGTTCTTACCAAATGAACTTTGCTATTTGTACACTGATTTTTGACATGTTGTTTGATACTTGCATTGTTTTCAAGTGTCAATTTGAAGGTTGAATTATTTGAAATTTAAACTGTCCAATAGGGTAATGACATGTGACAAAGTGTAAACTAAAGTGTACACCATAGTGTACATGTCGCAATGTTTTTACCGATTGAACTTTGCTATTTGTACACTAATTTTTGACCTATTGTTCAACACTTGCATTGTTGTCAAGTGTCAATTGGTTGGGAAACTGTTTGAAATTTAAACTGTCCAACAAGGTAATGTCACGTGGCAAAACGTAAACTAAAGTGTACATCATAGTGTACATATAGCAAGGTTTTTACCAATTGAACTTTGCTATTTATACACTAATTTTTGACACGTTGTTTGACACTTGCATTGTTGTCAAGTGTCAATTGGATGGGAAAACCGTTGGAAATTTAAACTTTCAAACTGGGTAATGATATGTGGCAAAGTGTAAACTAAAGTGCACACCATAGTCTACATGTCGCAATGTTTTTACCGATTGAACTTTGCTATTTGTAGACTAATTTTTGACACGTTGTTTGACACTTACATTGTTGTCAAGTATCAATTGGTTGGGAAACTATTTGAAATTAAACCTGTCTAACAAGTAATGTCACGTGGCAAAACGTGAACTAAAGTGTACACCATAGTGTGCATTTAGCAATGTTTTTACCGATTGAACTTTGCTATTTGTACACTAATTTTTGACACGTTGTTTGACACTCGTATTATTGTCAAGTGTCAATTGGATGGGAAAACTGTTTGAAATTTAAACTTTCAAACAGGGTAATGTCACGTGGTAAAGTGTAAACTATAGTGTACACCATAGTGTACATGTAGCAAGGCCCTCATCGATTGAACTTTGCTATTTGTACACTAATTTTTGACACGTTGTTTGACACTTGCATTGTTTTCAAGTGTCAATTGGATGTGAAAATTGTTTGAAATTTAAACTGTCCAACTGGGTAATGTCACATGACAAATTGTAAACTAAAGTGTACACCATAGTGTAAACGTAGTAAGGTTCTTATCGATTGAGATTTGCTATTTGTACACTGATTTTTGACACGTTGTTTCACGCTTGCATTGTTGTTAAGCGTCAATTGGATGAGAAAACTGTTTCAAATTTAAACTGTCCAGTACGGTAATGTCAAGTAGTAATGTGTAAACAAAAATGTATATGTAGCAAGGTTCATACCGATTGAACTTTGCTATTTGTACGCTGATTTTTGACTCGTTGATTGATACTTACATTGTTGTCAAGTGTCAATTGGATGTGAAAACCATTTGAAATTTAAACTATCCAATTGGGTAGCGTCACTTGACAAAGTGTAAATTAAAGTGTACACCATAGTGTATATGTAGTAAGGTCCTCACCGATTGATCTTTGCTATTTGTACACTGATTTTCGACACATTTTTTTGGGACTTGCATTGTTGTCAAGTGTCAATTGGATGTGAAAACCATTTGAAATTTAAACTATCCAATTGGGTAGCGTCACTTGACAAAGTGTAAATTAAAGTATACACCATAGTGTACACGTAGCAAGTTTCTTACCGATTGAATGTAAACTAAAGTATACACCATAGTGTACACGTAGCAAGTTTCTTACCGATTGAATGTAAACTAAAGTATACACCATAGTGTACATGTAGCAAGGTTTTTGCCGATTGAACTTTGCTATTTATACACTTAATTTTGACACGTTGTTTGACACTTGGATTGTTGTTAAGTGATAAATGGATGGGAAAACTATTTGAAATTTAAACTGTCCAGTAGTGTAATGTCTAGTGGTAAAGTGTAAACGAAAGTTTACATGTTGCAAGGTACATACTGATTGAACTTTGTTATATGTACACTGACATTTAACACGTTGTTTGACACTTACATTGTTGTCATGTGTCAATTCGTTAGGAAAACTATTTGAAATTTATACTGTCCAGCCGGGTATGTCACGTGACAAAGTGTAAAATAAAGTGTGTACACCATAGTGCACATGTAGCAAGGTTTTTACCGATTGAACTTTGCTACTTGTACACTGATTTTTGACACGTTATTTGACTCTTGTATTGATGTCAAGTGCCAATTGGATGGGGGAACAATTTGAAATTAAAACTGTCCAACAGTGTAATGACATGTGGGAAAGTGTAAACTAATGTGTACACCATTGTGTACATGTCCCCATATTTTTACCGATTGAAATTTGCTATTTATACACTGATTTTTGACATGTTGTTTGACACTTGTATTGTTGTCAAATGTCAATTGGTTGGGAAACTGTTCAAAATTTAAACTGTCCGACAGGGTAATGTCACGTGGCAAAATGTAAACTAAAGTGTACACCATAATGTACATGTACCAAGGTTCTTACCGATTGAATGTAGACTAAAGTGTACACCATAGTGTACATGTAGCAAGGTTCTTACCGATTAAACTTTGCTATTTATACACTTAATCTTGACACATTGTTTGACACTTGTATTATTTTTAAGTGACAATTGGATGGAAAAACTGTTTGAAATTTAAACTATCCACCAGTGTAATGTCTAGTGGTAAAGTGTAAACAAAAGTTTACACGTTGCAAGGTTCATACCGATTGAACTTTGCTATATGTACACTGACTTTTTACATGTTGTTTGACACTTACATTGTTGTCATGTGTCAATTGGATGGAAAAACTATTTGAAATTTATACTGTCTAGCTAGGTATGTCACGTGGCAAAGTGCAAACTAAAGTGTGTACACCATAGGGTACATGTAGCAAGGTTCTTATCGATTTAACTTTGCTATTTGTACACTGATTTTTGACACGTTATTTGACTCCAGCATTGTTGTCAAGTGTCAATTGGATGGGAGAACTATTTGAAATTAAAACTATCCAGCAGTGTAATGACACGTGGCAAAATGTAAACTAAAGTGTACACCATAGTGTACATGTCCTAATGTTTTTACCGATTGAAGTTTGCTGTTTATACACTGATTTTTGACACGTTGTTTGATACTTGCATTGTTGTCAAGTGTCAATTGGTTGGGAAACTTTTCAAAATTTAAACTGTCCCACAGGGTATTGTCATGTGGTAAAATGTAAACTAAAGTGTACACCATAGTGTACATGTAGCAAGGTTTTTACCGATTGAACTTTTCTATTTGTACGCTGATTTTTGACACGTTGTTTGATACTTGCATTATTGTCAAGTGTCAATTGGATGGAAAAACTGCTTGAAATTTGAATTGTCTAACAGGGTAATGTCATGTGGCAAAATGTAAACTAAAGTGTATGCCATAGTGTACATGTAGCGAGGTTCATATCAATTGAACTTTGCTCTTTGTACACTGATTTTTGACACGTTTGACCCTTGCATTGTTGTCAAGTGTCAATTTGATGGGAAAACTATTTGAAATTTAAGCTGTCCAACAGGGTAATGTCACGTGGCAAAATGTAAACTAAAGTGTACACCATAGTGTCCTTGTAGCAAGGTTTTTGACACGTTATCCGACACTTGCATTGTTATCGAGTGTCAGTTGGGTGGGAAAATTGTTCAAAATTTAAACTGTCCAACAGGATAATGTCACATGGAAATTGTAAATTAAAGTGTACACCATAGTGTACATATAGCAAGGTCATACGGATTGAACTTTGCTATTTGTACACTGATTTTTGCCACGTTGTTTGACACTTATATTGTTTTCAAGTGTCAATTGGATGGGAAAACTATTTGAAATTTATACTGTCCAGACAGGTATGTTACGTGGCCGAGAGTAAACTAAAGTGTGTACACCATAATGTACAGGTAGCAAGGTTTTTACCAATTGAACTTTACTATTTGTACACTAATTTTTGACACGTTGTTTGACATTTGCATTGTTTTCATGTGTCAATTGGATGGGAGAATTGTTTGAAATTTAAATTGCCTAACAGGGTAATGACACGTGACAAAGTGTGAACTAATGTGTACACCATAGTGTGCATGTTGCAATATTTTTACCGATTGAACTTTGCTATTTGTACACTAATTTTTGACACGTTGTTTGATACTTGCATTGTTGTGAAGTGTCAATTGGTTGGAAAACTGTTTGAAATTTAAACTGTCCAACAGGGTAATGTCACTTGGCAAAACGTAAATTAAAGTGTACACCATAGTGCACATGTAGCAAGATTTTTACCGACAGAACTTTGCTATTTGTACATTGATTTTTGACATGTTGTTTGACAATTGCATTGTTGTCAAGTGTCAATTGGATGGAAAAACTGTTGGAAATTTAAACTGTCCAACAGGGTAATATCATGTGGCAAAGTGTAAACTAAAGTGTACACCATAGTGTATATGTAGCAAGGTCCTTACCAATTGAACTTTGCTATTTGTACACTGATTTTCAACACGTTGTTTGACACTTACATTGTTGTCAAGTGTGAATTGGATGTGAAAACCGTTTGAAATTTAAATTGCCCAACTGGGTAATGTCACGTGACAAAGTGTAAACTAAAGTGTACACCATATTGTACATGTAGCAAGGTTCTTACCGATTGAACTTTGCTATTTGTACACCGATTTTTGACACGTTGCTTGACACTTGCATTGTTGTTAAGGGTCAATTGCATGGGAAAACTGTTTCAAATTTAAACTGTCCAGCAGGATAATGTCAAGTGGTAAAGTGTAAACAAAAATGTACTTGTAGCAAGGTTTGTACTGATTGAACTTTGCTATTTGTACACTGATTTTTGACACGTTGTTTGACACTTACCTTGTTGTCAAGTGTCAATTAGATGGGAAAACAGTTTTAAATTTATACTGTCCAGCCGGGTATGTCACATGGCAAAGTGTAAACTAAAGTGTGTACATTATAGCGTAAGTCTAGCAAGGTTCTTACCGATTGAACTTTACCGTTTGTATAATTGAATGGGAAAACTGTTTGAAATTTAAACTGTCCAGCAGGGTAATGTTACATGGCAAAGTGTAAACTAAAGTGTGTAGCCATGGTGTACATGTAGCAAGGTTTATACTGATTGAACTTTTGCGATTTGTACACTGGTTTTTGACACGTTGTTTGACACTTGCATTGTTGTCAAGTGTCAATTTGATGGGAAAACTGTTTGAAATTTAACCTGTCCAACAGGGTGATGTCATGTGGCAAAGTGTTAACTAATGTGCTGACCATAGTGTCCATGTAGTAAGGTCCTCACCGATTGAACTTTGCTATTTGTACACTGATTTTCGGCACTTTTTTGGCACTTGCATTGTTGTCAAGTGTCAATTGGATGTGAAAACCGTTTGAAATTTAAACTGTCGAATTGGGTAATGTCACGTGACAAAGTGCAAACTAAAGTGTACACCATAGTGTGCACGTAACAAGGTTCTTCCTGATTGAATGTAAACTAAAGTGTCCACCATAGTGCACATGTAACAAGGTTCTTACCGTTTGAACTTTGCTACTTGTACGCTTAATTTTGACACGTTGTTTGATACATAAATTGTTGTTAACTGACAATTGGATGGGAAAACGGTTTGATATTTAAACTGTCCACCAGGGTAATGTCAAGTGGTAAAGTGTAGACAAAAGTTTACATATAGCAAGGTTCATACCGATTGAACTTTGCTATATGCAGACTAAATTTTTACACGTGTTTGATACTCATATTGTTGTCAAGTACCAATTGGATGGGAAAACTGTTTGAAATTTATACTGTCTAGCCGGGTACGTCACGTGGCAAAGTGTAAACTAAAGAGTGTACACCATATTGTACATGTAGCAAGGTTCTTACCGATTGAACTTTGCTATTTGTACACGGATTTTTGACACGTTGTTTGAAACTTGCATTGTTGTCAAGTGTCAATTGGATGCGAGAACTGTTTGAAATTTAAAATGTCCAACAGTGTAATGACACGTGGCAAAGTGAAAAGTAAAGTGTGCACCATAGTGTACATGTCGCAATGTTTTTTCTGATTGAACTTTGCTATTTGTACACTAATTTTTGACACTTTTTTGACACTTGCATTGCGGTCAAGTGTCAGTTGGTTGGGAAACTATTTGAAATTTAAACTGTCCAGCAAAATGTAAACTAAAGTGTACACCATAGTGTACACATAGCAAGGTTTTTACCGATTGAACTTTGCTATTTGTACACGGATTTTTTACACGTTGTTTGACAGTCACATTGTTGTCAAGTGTCAGTTGGTTGGGAAACTATTTGAAATTTAAACGGTCCAACAGGGTAATGTCACGTGGCAAATTGTAAACAAAAGTGTCCATGTAGCAAGGTTCATACCGATTGAACTTTGCTATTTGTACACAGATTTTTTACACGTTGTTTGACAGTCACATTGTTGTCAAGTGTCAATCGGATGGAAAAACTGTTTGAAATTTATACTGTCCAGCCAGGTATGTCACATGGCAAAGTGTAAGCTAAAGTTTTTACACCATAATGTACATGTAGCGAGGTTCTTACCGAATGAACTTTTCTATTTGTACACTGATTTTTGACACGTTTTTTGACACTTGCATTGCTGTCAAGTGTCAATTGGTTGGGAAACTGTTTGAAGCTTAAACTGTCCAACAGGGTAATGTCACGTGGCAAAATGTAAACTAAAGTGTACACCATAGTGTACACGTAGCAAGGTTTTTACCCATTGAACTTTACTATTTGTACAATGAATTTTGACATGTTGTTTGACACTTGCATTGTTGTGAAGTTTCAATTGGATGGGAAAACTGTTTGAAATTTAAACTGTCCAACAGGGTAATATTACGGGGCAAAGTGTTAACTAAAGTGTGCACCATAGTATACATGTGGTAAGGTCCTCACCGATTGAACTTTGCTATTTGTACACTTATTTTCGACATATTTTTTGACACTTGCATTGTTGTCAAGTGTCAATTGGATGTGAAAACTGTTTGAAATTTAAACATTCCAACTGGGTAATGTCACATGGCAAAATGCAAACTAAAGTGTCCACCATAGTGTACATGTAGCAAGATTTTTACCGACTGAACTTTGCTATTTGTACACTAATTTTTGACACGTTGTTTGACACTTGCATTGTTATCAAGTGTCAATTGGATGGGAAAACTATTTCAAATTTAAACTGTCCAACAGGGTAATGTCGCATGGCAAGGTATTAACTAAAGTGTACACCATAGTGTACATGTAGTAAGGTCTTCATCGATTGAACTTTGCTATTTGTACTATGATTTTGGACACGTTTTTTGACACTTGCATTGTTGTCAAGTGTCAATTCGTTGTGAAAACTGTTTGAAATTTAAACTGTCCAACTGGGAAATGGCACATGACAAAGTGTAAACTAAAGTGTACACCGCCGTGTACACGTAGCAAGGTTCTTACCGATTGAATGTAAACTAAAGTGTACACCATAGTGTAAATGTAGCAAGGTTCTTACTGATTGAACTTTGCTACTTGTATACTTAATTTTGACACGTTGTTTGACACTTGGATTGTTGTTAAGTGACAATTGGATGGGAAAACTATTTGAAATTTAAACTGTCCAGCAAGGTAATGTCATGTGGTAAAGTGTAAACAAAAGTGTCCATGTAGCAAGATTCATACCAATTGAACTTTACTATTTGTACACTGATTTTTGTACACTGATTTTTTACACGTTATTTGACACTCAAATTGTTGTCAAGTGTCAATTGGATAGGAAAACTGTTTGAAATTTATACTGTCTGGCCGGGTATGTCACGTGGCAAAGTGTAAGCTAAAGTGTGTACACCATAATGTACATGTAGCAAGGTTCTTACCGATTGAACTTTTCTATTTGTACCCTGATTTTTGACATGTTGTTTGACACTTGCATTGTTGTCAAGTTTCAATTGGATGGGAAAACTGTTTGAAAATTAAATTGTCCAACAGGGTAATATTACGGGGCAAAGTGTTAACTAAAGTGTGCACCATAGTATACATGTGGTAAGGTCCTCACCAATTGAACTTTGCTATTTGTACACTTATTTTCGACACGTTTTTTGACACTTGCATTGTTGTCAAGTGTCAATTGGATGTGAAAACTGGTTGAAATTTAAACATTCCAACTGGGTAATGTCACGTGGCAAAATGAAAACTAAAGTGTACACCATAGTGTACATGTCGCAAGATTTTTACCAATTGAACTTTGCTACTTGTACACTGATTTTTGACACGTTGTTTGACACTTGCATTGTTATCAAGTGTCAATTGGATGGGAAAATTGTTTCAAATTTAAACTGTCCAACAGGGTAATGTCGCATGGCAAGGTGTTAACTAAAGTGTACACCATAGTGTACATGTAGTAAGGTCCTCACCGATTGAACTTTGCTATTTGTACTATGATTTTCGACACATTTTATGACACTTGCATTGTTGTCAAGTGTCAATTCGATGTGAAAACTGTTTGAAATTTAAACTGTCCAACTGGGAAATGGCACGTGACAAAGTGTAAACTAAAGTGTACACCGCCGTGTACACGTAGCAAGGTTCTTACTGATTGAACTTTGCTATTTGTATACTTAGTTTTGACACATTGTTTGACACTTGGATTGTTGTTAAGTGACAATTGGATGGGAAAACTATTTGAAATTTAAACTGTCCAGCAGGGTAATGTCACGTGGTAAAGTGTAAACAAAAGTGTCCATGTAGCAAGGTTCATACCAATTGAACTTTACTATTTGTACACTAATTTTTTTGCACGTTGTTTGACACTCACATTGTTGTCAAGTGTCAATTGGATGGGAAAACTGTTTGAAATTTATACTATCTAGCGGGGTATGTCACTTGGCAAAGTGTAAGCTAAAGTGTGTACACCATAATGTACATGTAGCAAGGTTTTTACTGATTGAACTTTTCTATTTGTACCCTAATTTTTGACATGTTGTTTGACACTTGCATAGTTGTCAAGTGTCAATTAGACTGGAGAACTATTTGAAATTTAAACTTTCCAACTGGGTAATGACACATGACAAAGTGTAAACTAAATTGTACATCATAGTGTACATGTTGCAATGTTTTAATTGTTGAACTTTGCTATTTGTACACTAATTTTTAACACGTTGTTTGACACTTGCATTGTTGTCAAGTGTCAATTACCTGGGAAACTGTTTGAAATTTAAACTGTCCAACAGGATAATGTCACGTGGCAAAATGTAAACTAAAGTGTATACCATAGTGTACATGTAGCAAGGTTTTTACCGATTGAACATTGCTATTTGTACACTGATTTTTGACACGTTATTTGACACTTGCACTATTGTCAAGTGTCAATCGGATGGGAAAATTGTTTGAAATTTTAACTATCCAAGAGGGTAATATTACGTGGCAAAGTGTTAACTAAAGTGTACACCATAGTGTACATGTGGTAAGGTCCTCACCGATTGAACTTTGTTATTTGTACACTGATTTTTGGCACATATTTTGCCACTTGCGTTGTTCTCAAGTGTTAATTGGATGGGAAAACTATGTGAAATTTAAACTATCCAATTGGGTAGTGACACGTGGCAAAATGTAACCTAAAGTGTACACCATAGTGTACATGTAGCAAGGTTTTCACCGATTGAACTTTGCTATTTGTACACTGATTTTTGACACGTTGTTTGACACTTGCATTGTTGTCAAGTGTCAATTGGATGGGAAAACTACTTGAAATTTAAACTGTCCAACAGGGTAATGTCGCGTGGCAAAGTGTTAACTAAAGTGCACACCATAGTGTACATGTAGTAAGGTCCTCACCAATTGAACTTTGCTATTTGTACCTGATTTTTTACACATTGTTTGACACTTACATTGTTGTAAAGTATCAATTGGATGGATAAACTGTTTGAAATTTATACTGTCCAGTCGGGTATGTCACGTGGCAAAGTGTAAACTAAAGTGTGTACACCATAGTGTACATATAGCAAGGTTCTTACCGATTGAATTTTACTATTTGTACACTGATTTTTGGCACGTTGTTTGACACTTGAGTTGTCAAGTGTCAATTGGATGAGAAAAATATTTGAAATTTAAACTGTCCAAGAGGGTAATGTCCCGTGGTAAAGTGTTAACTAAAGTATACACCATAGTCTACATATAGTGAGGTCTTCATCGATTGAACTTTACTATTTGTACACTGATATTCGACACGTTCCTTGACACTTGCAGTGTTGTCAAGTGTCAATTGAATGTGAGAACTATTTGAAATTTAAACTGTCCAACTAGGTAATGCCACGTGACAAAGTGTATACTAAAGTGTACACCATAGTGTACACGTAGCAAGGTTCTTACCGATTGAATTTTCCAATTTGTACACTTCATTTTGACACGTTGTTTGACACATGCACTGTTGTTAAGTGAAAATTGGATGGAAAAACTATTTGAAATTTAAATTGTCCAGTAGGGTCATGGCAAGTGGTAAAGTGTAAACAAAAGTTTACACGTAGCAAGGTTCATACCGATTGAACTTTGCTATTTGTACACTAATTTTTTACATGTTGTTTGACACTTACATTGTTATCAAGTGTCAATTGGATGGGAAAACTGATTGAAATTTATACCATCTAGCCGGGTATATCACGTGGCAAAATTTAAACCAAAGTGTGTACACCATAGTATACATGTAGCAAGGTTCTTACCGATTGAACTTTGCTATTTGTACATTGATTTTTGACACGTTGTTTGACACTTGCATTGTTGTCAAGTGTCAATTGGTTGGGAAACTATTTGAAATTTAAACTATCCAACAAGGTAATGTCACGTGGCAAAATGTAAACTAAAGTATACACCATAGTGTACATGTAGCAAGGATTTTGCCTATTGAAATTTGCTATTTGTACACTAATTTTTGACACATTGTTTGACACTTGCATCGTTGTCAAGTGTCAATTAGATGGGAAAACTGTTTGAAATTTAAACTATCTAACAGGGTAATGTCACATGACAAAGTGTAAACTAAAGTGTACACCATAGTGTAATTGTATAAAGGTCCTCACGGATTGAACTTTGATATTTGTACACTGATTTTCGACACGTAGTTTGACACTTGCATTAGTGTCAAGTGTCAATTAGATGTGAAAACTATTGGAAATTTAAATTGTCCCACTATGTAATGTTACATGACAAAGTGTAAACTAAAGTGTATACCATAGTGTAGACGTAGCAAGGTTCTTACCGATTGAATGTAAACTAATGTGTACGCCATAGTGTACATGTAGCAAGGTTCTTACCGATTGAACTTTGCTATTTGCGCACTCAATTTTGACACGTTGTTTGACACCTGCATTGTTGTTAAGTGTCAATCGGATGGGAAAACTGTTTGAAATTTAAACTGTAATGTCAAATGGTAAAGTGTAAACAAATGTTTACATGTAGAAACATTCATACCGATTGAACTTTGCTATTTGTACACTGATTTTTGACATGTTGTTTGACACTTACATTGTTTTCAAGGGTCAATTGGATGGAAAAAGTGTAAACTAAAGTGTACACCATAGTGTACATGTCGCAATATTTTTACCGATTGAACATTGCTATTTGTACACTGATTTTTGACACTTTGTTTGATACTTGGATTGTTGTCAAGTGTCAGTTAGTTGGATAATTATTTCAAATTTAAACTGTCCAACAGGGTAATGTCACGTGGCAAAATGTAAACTAAAGTGTACACCATAGTGTACATGTAGAAAGGTTTTTACCAATTGAACTTTGCTTTTTGTACATTAATTTTTGACACATTGTTTGACACTTGCATTGTTGTCAAGGGTCAATTGGATGGAAAAATCGTTTGAAATTTAAACTGTCCAATAGGGTAATGTCACATGGGAAAGTGGAAACTAAAGTGTATCCCATAGTGTACATGTAGCAAGGTCATCATCGATTGAACTTTACTATTTGTAAACTGATTTTTGACACGTTGTTTGACACTTGTATTGTTGTCACGTGCTAATTAGATGTGAAAACTATTTGAAATTTAAACTGTCCAGCAGGGTAATGTCACGTGACAAATTGTAGACTAAATTGTACACCATAGTGTACATGTAGCAAGGTTTTTATCGATTGAACTTAGAAATTTGTACACTGATTTTTGACACGTTGTTTGACACTTGCAGTGTTGTCAAGTGTCAATTGGATGGGAGAACCATTTGAAATTTAAGCTCTCCAACAGGGTAATGTCACGTGGCAAAGTGGAAACTATAGTGTACACCATAGTGTACATGTATCAAGGTCCTCATTGATTGAACTTTGCTATTTGTACACTGATTTTCGACACGTTGTTTGATACTTGCATTGTTGTCAAGTGTCAATTAGATATGAAAACTGTTTGAAATTTAAACTGTCCAATTGGGTAATGTCACGTGACAAACTGTAAACTAAAGTGTACACCATAGTGTACATGTAGCAAGGTTCTTACCGATTGATTGTAAACTAAAGTGCACACCATAGTGTACATGTAGTAAGATTCTTACCGAATGAACTTTGCTATTTGTACACTGAATTTTGACATGTTGTTTGGCACTTGCATTACTGTCAAGTGTCAATTGGATTGGAAAACTATTTGAAATTTAAACTATCCAACAGGGTAATGACACGTGGCAAAGTGTAAATTAAAGTGTACATCATAGTATACGTCGCTAGGTTCTTACCTATTGAACTTTGCTCTTTGTACACTAATTTTTGACATGTTCTTTGACACTTGCATTGTTGTCAAGTGTCAATTGGAAGGTAAAACTGTTTGAAATTTAAACTATCCAAAAGGGTAATGTCAATTGGCAAAGTGTATACTAAAGTGTACACCATAGTGTACATGTAGCAAGGTTCTTACCGATTGAACTTTGCTAGTTGTACACTGACTTTTGACACGTTGTCGGACACTCGCATTATTGTCAAGTGTCAATTGGACGAAAAAATTGTTTGAAATTTAAACTGTCCAACAGGGTAATGTCATGTGGAAAAGTGTAAACTAATGTGTACACCATAGTGTACATGTAGCAAAGTTCATACCGATTAAACTTTACTATTTGTACAATGATTTTTGACATGTTGTTTGACACTTGCATTGTTGCCAAGTATGAATTGGACAGGAAAACTGTTTTGAATTTATATTGTCCAATAGGACAATATCACATGGCAAAGTGTAAACTAAAGTGTGTACACCATAGTGTACATGTAGCAAGGTTCTTACCGATTGAACTTTGCTATTTATACACTGATTTTTGACACGTTGTTTCATACTCACATTGTTGTCAAGTATCAATTGGATGGGAAAAATATTTGAAATTTAAGCTGTCCGACAAGGTAATGTCAAGTGGTAAAGTGTAAATTAAAGTGTACACGATAGTGTACATGTAGGAAGGTCCTTATCGATTGAACTGGCATCGTTGTCTAGTGTCAATTTGATGGAAAAACTATTTGAAATTTAAACTGCCCATCAGGGTAATGTCAAGTGGCAAATTGTAAACTAAAGTGTACACCATTGTGTACACGTAGCAAGGTTCTTACTAATTGAACTTCGCTATTTGTACACAAATTTTTGATTGACACTTGCATCGTTGTCTGGTGCCAATTGGATGAAAAAACTGTTTGAAATTTAAACTATCCAACAGGATAATGTCACGTGGCAAAGTGTAAACTAAAGTATACACCATAGCATACTTGTGGCAAGGACCTTACCAATTGAACTTTGCTAGTTGTAAACAGATTTTTTACACGTTGTTTGTCACCTGTATTATTGTCAAGTGACAATTGGGTGGGAGAATAGTTTGAAATTTAAACTGTCCAGGGGGGTAGTGTCACGTGGCAAAATGTAAACTAAAGTGTACACAATAGTGTACATGTTGCAAGGTTCTTACCGATTAAACTCTGCTATTTGCACGTTGATTTTTGACACATTGTTTGACATTTGCATTGTTGTCAAAAGTCAATTGGATGGGAAAACTATTTGAAAATTAAACTATCCAATAGGGTAATGACACGTGGCAAAGTGTAAACTAAAGTGTACACTATAGTGTATAAGAAGCAAGGTTCTTACCAATTAAACTTTGCTATTTGTACACTGATTTTTAACACGTTGTTTGACACTTGCATTGTTGTCAAGTTTCATTTGGATGGAAAAAATATTTGAAATTGTCCAACAGGGTAATGTCACGTGGCAAATTACAAACTAAAGTGTACACCATAGTGTACATGTAGGAAGGTTCTTACCGATTAACTTTACTATTTGTACACTAATTTTTGAGACGTTGTTTGACAGTTAAATTGTTGTCAAGTGTCAGTTGAATGGAAAAACTGCTTGAAATTTAAATTGTCCAATAGGGTAATGACACGTGGCAAAGTGTAAACTAAAGTGTACACTATAGCGTTTTCTAGAAATAGCGAAGTTCAATCGATAAGAACCTTGCTACATGTATACTAAGGTGTACACTTTAGTTTACACTTTCCCACGTGACATTACTCCGTTAGATAGTTTAGATTTCAAACAGTTTTCCCATCCAATTGACACTTGACAACAAGCAAATGTTGAACAACGTGTCAAATATCATTGTACAAATAGCAATGTTGAATCAGTAAGAACCTTGCGACAAGTACACCATGGTGTACACTTTAGTTTACACTTTGCCACGTGACACTACCCTATTGGATAGTTTAAATTTCAAATAGTTTTCCCTTCCAATTGACACTTGACAACAATACAAGTATCAAACAACGTGTCCAAAATCAGTGTACAAATAGTAAAGTTCAATAGGTAGGAACCTTGCTACATGTACACTATGATGTACACTTTAGTTTACACTTTGCCACGCGACATTACCCTGTTGGACAGTTTAAATTTCAAACAGTTTTCCCATCCAATTGGCACTTGTCAATAATGCAAGTGCCAAATAACGGGTCAAAAATCAGTGTAGAAATAGCAAAGTTCAATTGGTAAGGACCTTTCTACGTGCACACTATGGTGTACACTTTAGTTAAGACTTTGCCACGTGACATTACCCTATTGGATAGTTTAAATTTATAACAGTTTTCCCATCCAATTGACACTTGTGAACAATGCAAGTCTCAAAAAACTTGTGAAAAATCCGTGTACAAATAGCAAAGTTCAATCGGTAAGGACCATAGTACATTATACTATGGTGTACACTTTAGTTTACACTTTGCTAAGTGACATTACCCTATTGGACAGTTTAAATTTCAAAAAATTTTCCCATCTAATTGACACTTTACAACAATGCAAGTGTTAAACAGCGTGTCAAAATTTAGTTTACAAATAGCAAAGTTCAATCGGTAAGGACCTTGCTAAATGTACGCTATGGTGTACACTACAGTTTACACATTGCCACATGACATTACCCTGTTGGACAGTTTAAATTTCAATCAATTTTCCCATCCAATTGACGCTTGACAACAATGCAAGTGTCAAACAACGTGTCAAAAATTATTGTACAAATATTAATGTTCAATTGGTAAGAAATTTACGGCATGTACACTATGGTAAACACTTAAGTTTACACTTTGCCATGTGACACTACCCTGTGGGACAGTTTAAATTTCAAACAGCTTTCCCATCCAATTAACACTTGACAACAATGCAAGCGTCAAATAACTAGTCAAAAATAAGTGTACAAATAGCAAAGTTCTATCGGTAAGAACCTTTCTATGCGTACATTACGGTGTACACTTTAGTTTACACTTTACCACGTGACATTACCCTATTGGACAGTTTAAATTTCAAACAGTGTTCCCATCCAATTGACACTTGAGAAAAATGCAAGTGTCAAACAACTTGTCAAAAATTGATGTACAAATAAAAAGTTCAATCGATAAGAACCTTGCTACATGTACACTACGGTGTGCACTTTAGTTTACACTTTACCAAGTGACAGTACCCTGTTGGACAGCTTAAATTTCAAACAATTTTCCCATCCAATTGACACTTGACAACAATGCGAGTGTCAAACAATGTGTCAAAAATTAGTTTACAAATAGCAAAGGAAAATCACTAAGGACCTTGCTAAATGTACGCTACGGTGTACACATTAGTTCACACTTTGCCACGTGACATTACCTAGTTGGACATTATAAATATCGAACAATTTTTTCATCCAATTGACACTTGACAACAATGCAAGCGTCAAATAACATGTCAAAAATCAGTGTACAAATAGCAAAGTTCTATCGGTAAGAACCTTTCTACGCGTACACTATGGTGTACACTTTAGTTTATACTTTACCATGTGACATTACCCTATTGGACAGTTTAAATTTCAAACAGGGTTCCCATCCAATTGACACTTGAGAATAACACAAGTGTCAAACAACTTGTCAAAAATCGGTGTACAAGTAGCAAAGTTCAATCGGTAAGAACTTTGCTACAAGTACACTATGGTGTACACTCTTGTTTACCCTTTGCCACGTGACATTACCCTGTCGGACAGTTTAAATTTCAAATAGTTTTCCCTTCCTATTGACACTTGAGAACAATGCAAGTGTCAAACAACTTGTCAAAAATCAGTGTACAAATAGCAAAGTTTAAACGATAAGAACCTTGATACATGTACACTTTGTGGTGTACACTTTAGGTTACACTTTGCCATGTGACATTACCCCGTGGGACAGTTTAAATTTCAAACAATTTTCCCGTCCAATTGATACTTAACAACAATACAAGTGTCAAACAACGTTTCAAAAATTAGTGTACAAATAGCAAAGTTCAATCGGTAAGAACCATGCTACATGTACACTATGGTGCACACTTTAGTTTACACTTTGCCACATGACATGACCTTGTTGGGTAATTTGAATTTCAAACATTTTTCCCATCTAATTGACACTTGACAACAATTTAAGTGTCAAACAACGTGTCAAAAATCAGTGTACAAATAACAAAGTTCAATTGGTACGAACCTTGCTACATGTACACTATGTTGTGCACACTTTGGTTTACACTTTGTCACGTGACATTATCCTGTTAGGCGGTTTAAATTTCAAATAGTTTTTCCATCCAATTGACACTTGACAATAACACAAGTATCAAACAATGTGTCAAAAATCAGTGTACAAATAGCAAAGTTCAATCGGTAAAGACCTTGCTATATGTACACTATGGTGTACACTTTAGTTTGCACTTTACCACATGACATTACCCTGATGGACAGTTTAAATTTGAAACTATTTTCTCAATCAATTGACACTCAACAACAATGGAAGTACCAAACAACGTGTAAAAAATCAGTGTCCAAATAGGAAAGTTCAATCAGTAAGAACTTTGAGACATGTACACTATGTTGTACACTTTAGATTCACTTTGCCACATGTCATTACCCTATTGGACAATTTAAATTTCAAGCAATTTTCCCATCCAACTGACACTCGACAACAATGCAAGTGTCAGACATCGTGTCAAAAATCAGTGTACAAATAGGAAAGTTCAATCGATAAGAACCTTGCTATATGTACACTATGTTATACACTTTAGCTTTACACTTTGCCACGTGACATTACCCGGTTGGACAGTTTAATTTCAAAAAGTTTTTCCATCTAATTAACACTTGACAACAATGGAAGTATCAAACAACGTGTCAAAAATCAATGTACAAGTGGGAAAGTTCAATCGTTTAGAACCTTGCTATATGTACACTATGGTGTACACTTTAGTTTACACTTTGCCACGTGACATTATCCTGTTGGGCAGTTTAAATTTTAAACAATTTTCCCATCCAATTAACACTTGACAATAATGCAAGTGTCAATCAACGTGTCAAAAATCAGTGTACAAATAGCAAAGTTCAATTGGTAAGAACCTTTCTACATTTACACTTTGGTGTACACACTTTAGTTTACACATTGCCACGTGACATTACCCTGTTGGACATTATAAATTTCAAATAGTTTTTCCATCCAATTGACACTTGACAACAATTCAAGTGTCAAACAACGTGTCAAAAATCAGCGTACAAATCGCAAAGTTCAATCGGTTAGGACCTTGCTACATGTACACTCTAGTGCACACTTTAATTTACACTTTGCCACTTGACATTACCCTATTGGGAAGTTTAAATTTCAAACAGATTTCCCATCCAATTGATAGTTGACAACAATGCAAATGTCTAACAACAAGTTAAAAGTCCGTGTACAAATAGCAAAGTTAAATCGTTAAAAACCTTGCTACATGCACACTATGGTGTACACACTTTAGTTTACACTTTGCCACGTGACATTACGCTGTTGGACAGTATAAATTTCAAACTATTTTCCCATCCAATTGACACGTGATAATAATGTAAGTGTCATACAATGTGTCAAAAATCAGCGTACAAATAGCAAAGTTCAATCGGTTAGGACTTTAATACATGTACACTATAGTGTACACTTTAATTTACACTTTGCCACAAGACATTATCCTATTGGACAGCTTAAATTTCAAACAGTTTTCTCATCCGATTGACACTTGACAACAATGCAAGTGTTAAACAACATGTCAAAAATAAGTGTACAAATAGCAACAAAGTTCAATCTGTATGAACCTTGCTAAATGTACACTATGGTGTACACACTTTTGTTTACCCTTTGCCACGTGACATAACTCTGTTGGACAGTATAAATTCCAAACAATTTTCCCGTCCAATTGGACCTTGGCAACAACATTTCAAAAATTAGTGTACAAATAGTAAAGTTCAATCGGCATGAACCTTGCTGCATGTACACATTAGTTTACACTTTACCACGTGACATTACCTTGTTGGACAGTTTAAATATCAAACAGTTTTCCCATCCAATTGACACTTGACAATAATGCAAGTGTCAAAAAACATGTCAAAAATTAGTGTACAAATAGAAAATTTAAATCGGTAACAACCATGCTACATGTACACTATGGTGTACACTTTAGTTTACACTTTGCCACGTGACGTTATCCTGTTGGACAGTTTAAATTTCAAACAGTTTTCCTATCCAATTGACACTTGACAACAATGCAAGTGTCAAGCAACGTGTCAAAAATTAGTGTACAAATAGCAAAGTTCAATCGGTAAGAACCTTGCTACTTGTGCACTTTAGTTTACACTTTAGCACGTGGCATTACTCTACTAGACAATTTAAATTTCAAACAGTTTTCCCATCTAATTGATATTTGACAACAATGCAAGTTTCAAACAACGTGCCAAAAATCGGTGTACAAATAGCAAAGTTCAATCGGTAAGAACCTTGCTACATGTACACTATGTTGTATAATTTAGTTTACACTTTGCCACGTGATATTGCCCCGTTGGATAGTTTAAATTTCAAACATTTTTCCCATCCAATTAACACTTGACGACAATGTAAGTGTCAAACGTTGTGTCAAAAATTAGTCAACAAATAGAAAAGTTCAATTGGTAAGGACCTTGCTACATGTACACTATGGTGTACACTTTAGTTTACATTTTGCCACGTGACATTACGCTGTTGGAAAGTTTAAATTTCAAACAGATTTGCAAATGTCAAACAACGTGTCAAAAATCAGTGTACAAATAACAAAGTTCAATCGGTAAGAACCTTGCAAGATGTACACTATGGTATACGCACTTTAGTTTACACTTTACCATGTGACATTACCCTGATGGACAGTATAAATTTCAAGTAGTTTTTCCATCCAATTAACACTTGACAACAATGCAAGTGTCAAACAACGTGTCAAAAATCAGTGTACAAATAGGAAAGTTCAATCGGTATGAACCTCGCCACATGTACACTTTAGTTTACACTTTACCACGTGACGTTACTCTGATCGATAGTTTAAATTTCAAATAGTTTTTTCATCCAATTGACACTTGGCAACAATGAAAGTGTCAAACAACGTGTCAAAAATCATTGTACAAATAGCAATGTTGAATCGGTAAGAACCTTGTGACAAGTACACCATGGTGTACACTTTAGTTTACACTTTGCCACGTAACACTACCCTACTGGATAGTTTAAATTTCAAATAGTTTTCCCATCCAATTGACACTTGACAACAATTCAAGTGACAAATAACGTGTCCGAAATCAGTGTACAAATGGTAAAGTTCAATCGGTAAGCGCCTTGCTACATGTACACTATGATGTACACTTTAGTTTACACTTTACCACGTGACATTACCCTGTTGGATAGTTTAAATTTCAAACAAATTTCCCATCCAATTAACACTTGACAACAATGCAAGCATCGAATAACGTGTCAAAAATCAGTGTACAAATAGCAAAGTTCAATGGGTAAGAACCTTTCTATGTGTGCAATATGGTGTACTCTTTAGTTTACACTTTGCCACGTGACATTACCCTGTTGGATAGTTTAAATTTATAATAGTTTTCCCATCCAATTGACACTTGAGAACAATGTAAGTGTCAAACAACTTGTGAAAAATTGGTGTACAAATAGCGAAGTTCAATCGGTAAGGACCTTAGTACATTATTCTATGGTGTACACTTTAGTTTACACTTTGCCAAGTGACATTACCCTATTGGACAGTTTAAATTTTAAACAATTTTCCCATCCAATTGACACTTTATAATAATGTAATTGTCAAACAACATGTCAAAATTCAGTTTACAAATAGCAAAGTTCAATCGGTAAGGACCTTGCTAAATGTACGGTACCGTGTACACTATAGTTCACACATTGTCACGTGACATAACCTGTTGGACAATATAAATTTTAAATAATTTTTCCATCCAATTGACACTTGACAACAATGCAAGTGTCAAACAACGTGTCAAAAATCGGGGTGTAAATAGCAAAGTTCAAACCGTAAGAACTTTGCTACATGTACACTCTGGTGTACACTTCAGTTTACACTTTGCCATGTGACGTTACCCTATTGGACAGTTTGAATTTCAATCAATTTCCAGTCCAATTGACACTTGACAACAATGCAAGAGTGAAACAACGT
Organism: Olea europaea var. sylvestris; assembly: GCF_002742605.1. Taxonomy (NCBI): domain Eukaryota; kingdom Viridiplantae; phylum Streptophyta; class Magnoliopsida; order Lamiales; family Oleaceae; genus Olea; species Olea europaea. The sequence continues at coordinate 46,946 of NW_019246343.1, forward strand.
GTCAAAAGTCATTGTACAAATAGCAATGTTCAATTGGTAAGAACCTTGTGGCAAGTACACTATGGTGGACGCTTTAGTTTACACTTTGCCATGTGACACTACCCTACGGGACAGTTTAAATTTGAAATGATTTTCCCATCCAATTGGCACTTGACAAAAATGCAGGCGTCAAATAACATGTCAAAAATCAGTGTACAAATAGTAAAGTTCTATAGGTAAGAACATTTCTACGACTATGGTGTACACTTTAGTTTACACTTTACCACGTGACATTACACTGTTGGACAGTTTAAATTTCAAATAGTGTTCCCATCCAGTTGACACTTGAGATTAATGCAAGTGTCAAACAACTTGTCAAAAATCGGTGCACAAATAGCAAAGTTCAATCGGTAAGAACCTTGCTACACGTACACTATGGTGTACACTTTAGTTTACACTTTATCACGTGACAGTACCCTATTGGACAGTTTAAATTTCAAACAATTTTCCCATCCAATTGACACTTACAACAATGCAAGTATCAAACAATGTTTCAAAAATCTGTTTACAAATACCAAAGTAAAATCGGTAAGGACCTTGCTAAATGTATGCTATGGTGTACACTTTAGCTCACACTTTTCCACGTGACATTATCCAGTTGGACAATATAAATATCAAACAATTTTTCCATCAAACAACATGTCAAAAATTGGTGTACAAATAGCAAAGTTCAATCAGTAAGAACCTTGCTACATGTACACTATGGTGTACGTTCTTGTTTACCCTTTGCCACGTTACATTACCCTGTTGGACTGTTTAAATTTCAAACAGTTTTCACTTCCAATTGAGACTTGAGAACAATGAAAGTGTCAAACAACTTGTCAAAAATTGGTGTACAAAAAGCAAAGTTCAACCAGTAAGAACCTTGATACATGTACACTTAGGTGTACACTTTAGCTTACACTTTGCCATGTGACTTTGCCCTATGGGACAGTTTAAATTTCAAACAATTTTCCCATTCAATTAACACTTAACAACAATCCAAGTGTCAAACAACGTGTCAAAAATCAGTGGACAAATAGTAAAGTTCAATCGGTAAGAACCATGCAACATATACACTATGGTATACACTTTAATTTACACTCTGCCACATGACATGACCCTATTGGGCAATTTAAATTTCAAACAGTTTTCCCATCTAATTGACACTTGACAACAATTCAAGTGTCAAACAACGTGTCAAAAATCAATGTACAAATAACAAAGTTCAATCGGTACGAACCTTGCTACATGTGCACAGTGTTGTGCACACTTTAGTTCACACTTTGCCACGTGTCATTATCATGTTGGACGGTTTAAATTTCAAATAGTTTTCCCATCCAATTGACACTTGACAACAATGCAAGTGTCAAACATCGCGTCAAAAATCAGTGTACCAATAGCAAAGTTCAATCGGTAAGGACCTTGCTACATGTACACTATGGTGTACACTTTAGTTTAAACTTTGTAACATGACATTACCCCGATGGATAGTTTAAATTTGAAACTGTTTTCTCAACCAATTGACAGTCGATAACAATACAAGTGTCAAACAACGTGTCAAAAATCAGTGTCCAAATAGCAAAGTTCAATCGGTAAGAACATTGAGACATGTACACTATGGTGTACACTTTAGATTACACTTTACCATGTGTCATTACCCTATTGTACAGTTTAAATTTCAAACAGTTTTCCCATCTGATTGACACTTGATAATAATGTAAGTGTCAAACATCGTGTAAAAAATTAGTGAACAAATAGCAAAGTTCAGTCGGTAAGAACCTTGCTACATATACACTATGGTATACACTTTACCACATGACATCACCCGATTGGATAGTTTAAAACAATTTTCCCGTCCAATTCACACTTGACAACAATGTAAGTGTCAAACTATGTGTCAAAAATCAGTGTACAAATAACAAAGTTCAATCGGTAAGAACCTTGCAACACGTACACTATGGTGTACACACTTTAGTTTACGCTTTGGCACGTGACATTACCCTGTTGGACAGTATAAATTTCAAATAGTTTTCCCATCCAATTAACACTTGACAGCAATGAAAGTGTCAAACGAAGTGCAAAAGATCAGTGTACAAATAGCAAAGTTCAATCGATAAGAACCTTGCTACGTGTACACTATGGTGTACACTTTAGTTTACACTTTGCAACGTGTCATTACCCTATCGGACAATTTAAATTTCAAACAAATTTCCCATCCAATTGACACTCGACAACAATGCAAGAGTCAAACAACGTGTCAAAAATTAGTGTACAAATTGCAAAGTTCAATCAGTATGAACCTTGCGACATGTACACTTTAGTTTACACTTAACCATGTGACATTACCTTGTTGGACAATTTAAATTTTAAACAATTTTCCCATCCAATTCACATTTGACAACAATGTAAGAGTCAACCAACGTGTCAAAAATCAGTGTACAAATAGCAAAGTTCAATCGGTAAGAACCTTGCAACATGTACACTATGGTGTACACACATTAGTTTACACTTTGCCACGTGACATTACCCTATTGGACAGTATAAATTTCAAACAATTTTCCCATCCAATTAACACTTGACAACAATGAAAGTGTCAAACAACGTGCCAAACATCAGTGTACAAATAGCAAAGTTTAATCCGTAAGAACCTTGCTACGTGTACACTATGGTGTACACTTTAGTTTACACTTTGCAACATGTCATTACCCTGTCGGACAGTTTAAATTTCAAACATATTTCCCATCCAATTGACACTCGACAACAATACAAGTGTCAAACAATGTGTCAAAAATCAGTGTACAAATAGCAAAGTTAAATCGGTATGAACCTTGCTATATGTACACTTTAGTTTACACTTTACCATGTGACATTACGTTGTTGGACAATTTAAATTTCAAACAATTTTCCCATCCAATTGACACTTGGCAACAATACAAGTGTCAAACAATGTGTCAAAAATCAGTGTACAAATAGCAAAGTTCAATCGGTCAGGACCTTGCTGCATGTACACTATGGTGTACACTTTCGTTTACACTTTATCACATGACATTACCCTATTGGACAATTAAAATTTCAATCAGTTTTCCCAACCAATTGACACATGACAACAACGAAAGCGTCGAACAACATGTCAAAAATTAGTTTACAAATAACAAAGATTAATCGATAAAGACCTTACTACATGTACACTATAGTGTACACATTAATTTACACTTTGCTACGTGATATTTTCCTATTGGACAATTTAAATTTCAAACAGTTTTTCCATCAAATTGACAATTGACAACAATACAAGTGTCAAACAACGTGTAAAAGATGAGTGTACAAATAGCAAAGTTCAATCGGTAAGAACTTTGATACATGTACACTATGGTGTACACTTTAGTTTTTAATTTGCAACGTGACGTTATCCAGTTGAATAGTTTAAATTTCAAACATTTTTCCCATCCAATTGGCACTTGACGACAATCCAAGTGTCAAACAATATGTAAAAATCAGCGTACAAATAGCAAAGCTCAATAGGTAAGGACCTTGCTACATGTACCCTATGGTGTCCACATTAGTTTACACTTTGCCACATCACATTACCCTGTTTGACAGTTTAAATTTGATTATGTTTTCCCATCCAATTGACACTTGACAACAATGCAAGTGTCAAACAACGTGTCAAAAATCAGTTTACAAATAGCAAAAATTAATCGGTAAGGACCTTGCTACATGTACGCTATGGTGTACACATTAGTTTACACTTTGCCACGTGACATTTCCCTGCTGGACAATTTAAATTTAAAAAATTTTTCCCATCCAATTGACAAATGACAACAATACAAGTGTCAAACAACATGTAAAAAGTGTACAAATAGTGATGTTCAATCGGTAAGAACCTTGCAACATGTACACTATGGTCTACACTTTACTTTTTACTTTGCCACGTGACATTACACTATTGGACAGTTTAAATTTGAAACAGTTTTCCCATCCAATTGACACTTGACAACAATGCAAGTGTCAAACAGCATGTTAAAAATCAGTGTACAAATAGCAAAGTTCAATGGATAAGAACCTTACTACATGTACTTTATGGTGTATAATTTAGTGTACACTTTGCAACGTGTCATTACCCTATCGGACAATTTAAATTTCAAATAGATTTTCCATCAAATTGACACTTGACAACAATACAAGTTTCAAATAACGTGTCAAAAATCAGTGTACAAATATCATAGTACAATCGGTATGAACCTTGCTACATGTACACTTTAGTTTACACTTTACAATGTGACATTACCCTGTTTGACAGTTTAACTTTCAAACAGTTTTCCCATCCCATTGACACTTGACAATAATGCAAGTGTCAAACAACGTGTCCAAAATCAGTGCACAAATAGCAAAGTTCAATCGGTAAGGACCTTGCTACATATACACTATGGTGTATGTTGCGTATTTTCATAATTGGCCAACCTACCTGGGCCAATGGCCCACTCAGGCCCAACCACGTGGCACTCCAATCGAGGTGGCATATATTGTCGAGGTGGGCTATGGCGGAAGCCCTTCAAGCCGAAGTCCACTAGCCAAGGCGCCTTTTACCGAAGACTGTGAATGTAACCAAGGTCCACATGCTGAGGCCTATGAGCCGTAGCCATGATGCTGAAGCTGGTTGAAGATAGCTAAAGCCCTCAAGTGGAAGTATTGTATGAAATGGCCGAAGCCCCAAAGCTGATGCAGAAGCCTTCGAACCACAAGGGAGCATCCTCCATGGTCACTACTCCCAAGAGATCGTCTGCAGAAAGATCTTATTCGAATGATTGATGGAACGTTTGTCATAAGCATAAAGGTCAAGTCTTGTCACTAGTATGGAGGCTCTGCACAAGCAATAAAGGCGTAATAAGCTAGCAAGTCAAGCCCCATTCCTAGGATAAGATGTTTGAATCAAAGAGATAAGGCCACGTGCCACCTCATCCAAGGGCTTCCATTTCACATGTATCACTATAAATACTTCCCTTGTGTAACATCAAAAGGCTAATGCAAGAATCAATACAAAGAACTACACTTTACTCAACTCTCTCTCATTTACTTGCAATACACACATCGAGTTTGTACTCATTTACATATACATTTATGAACATCGGTTGGTAATTATTGTACAATCGGATCACAAACAACCCGTCGGATTCCAAACGTCACCGTCCCATGTCGCTGGGCTACTCCCACGCCCTTTGAATCGCTCGTTTTGGACTGTCCACATGTCTTAACGTGTTGGACATTCGTCCACGTGTGCGCGGGTAGGACCAACATCTATTGGCAACACTTTTGGGGTTAACAGATTGGCGCCATCTTTGGGAAGTCATACCATAACCACGAGCAACCTTGTGGTAAAAGCTTACTGAAAAAAACATTTAGGCAACCCCCCTTGAAAAAGGGATTTGTTCTTGAAAAAGAACAGGAGGAAGCCCCATTACTTAGCAAAATCTGAAGTCTGACAAAAGAAAATGAGCTCCAATGAAGATACTCCCCCCAGTAGGGTAAGAGAAAACACGAACTTGCCTCCTCAACCTGCTGTCCCAATAGCTCGGCAAAGACTCCACCACCAACAAAGCAGAGGTGGGATGCGTATGACGGCATGACTATCAAGAGAAATGGCCGCCATAGTAGCCAACATGAGGGATATTGCTAGCCAAAACTTGGCTATGAGGGAGCTTATGGCCCAAATGTAGGGCCAGGGAGGCTTTCCCATTCCTTCATATGCCCCCCAAGGGCACTACCAGCAAGAGGATGAAGTTCAAAGTCATAGAGCTGCCTCGCTAGACTATGGCCGAGGTGGAAGCCCATTTGAAAGGGAAGTGGAAGTTGATGTTTCTTCCAATTACGCTTCTGGCAGACCCACCGAAGTCCAAATGAGCCATGATAATTTCCCACCTCCTTATGAGCAAGATCCAAGATATAGGAGGGCAGGAAGTGTTTTTGACAGAATTAGCCCATCGAACCGAGGCTCAGGTAACAGTAGGCTCAACAGCCTTGGACAAGGCCACCTCCTCCACCTCCAATGCCCCAGCAGCCAGAGAGAAGGCATGAAAATGCCCCCTGTGTTACTCCACCTAGAAATAGGCAGCAAAGGAGGGAGGAAGAGGCTAGGGACCGCCCCGAAACCTCTCGCCAACAACCAAGGTATGAGGCTGATGAGTACGACTCTGATGAATAGCAGAGGTCCTGCGACTTGGACGACGATGATAAGAATCTACCATTCTCAAGGGAACTAAGGAATGCCCAGGTCCCAAGCCACTATGTTATGTCAAAAATACCAAAGTATGATGGAAGAGGCGACTCGGAGAAGCACCTGAATGCTTATAAAACTCACATGAGTCTAAGGGGCGCCACCCCAGCCGTGAAGTACAAAGCCTTCCATTTAACGCTTAGTGGAGCAGCTGAAATTTGGTATAGCAGATTGCCAGCTGGAAGCATTAGAAGCTAGCCCGAGTTCAAGATAACATTCTTGAAGAGGTTCGCAGTGAGCAAAGAAGGAGAGGCCCCCATCCAACGTCTCCAAGACATGAGACAAGCACATGGGGAGTCCCTAAAGAGCTTCTTATCACCCTTCACAGATGAGATGACGTACTGCGTACAAATTACTGATTGAGAGGTACTATCTGCATTGAGGAGAGGTCTGAACATGAATACCCTATTCAGGAGGGACGTGCAGAATCAAAACCCCACTACCTATGACGCCATACTCGAAATGATGAGAAGAGAGATCATCAATGAAGAATTGATTGAGCATAGGAATAGGGCAAGTAGAGGCTCCCACCTCCTGAAAGACAGCGCGGTAGAGGCCCGACCTCCCACCTGATAGGCTACCAAATGAACCAGGACGGAAATGAGAACTCTGGCCAAGCACTTGCCACCACCACTTTGAATGTGGTTCCTACCTTGGCATATGAAGATGTCAACCCGATTACTGACCCCCATCAGATGGAGGCCCAGCAGGGACCCCATTGGGGGAGAGGCCGAGGTCGAGGTTCAGGACCTAGAAATAGGTCAAATCTGAACCCCCCAGGATACTGTGTGCACCACAGGTCCTACGGGCATGACACAACAGATTGCAAAGACTATGCACACCCTCCCGGTAGGATGTATCCCCAAGACGAAGGGAGCATGATGCAGAGAGGCCCAGGGAAGGCGTAGGCATCGAAAAAATTGGTAAGCTCAAGATGAGGCCCCTATCCACGAGGTGGATACCATATTTGAAGGCCCGTATGTTGGCGGTGAAACACGAAACGCCAAAAGGAATTACGCTTGGGAGGCTAAACACCCCCTTTAACAAGCTACATTGTGGATAGTAGCTCCCGAAGAAACCAAGTTCCACCTATTATCTTCACCCAAGAAGACGCCAAAGGAGTTCATTACCCCCATTACGATGCACTTGTGGTGAGGACTGTCATGGCCCGGAATGGGCTCAAACGAATGTTAGTTGACAACGGTAGCTCCGTCAACATTCTATTCGGATTCACCTTTGACAAGATGATATTGGATCATCAGTTGACGCCGACCACCACTCCATTATACAGATTTACCGGAGATAGCATCACTCCGAGGGGGAAGATAACACTTGTAGCGGACACGGGAGAATCCCCACAAACAACGATGAACTTCATGGAGTTCCTCATTGTCGATAGTCGGTCAGCTTACCATGGAGTGTTGGACAGACCAGCCCTAAAGGAATTGGGAACAATCACCATCATCCACTACCTATGCATGGAATTCCCGACAGAAAATGGGATGGCAACGGTGAGAGGCGACCAAAGAGGCTCGAGAGAGTGCTATCTAAGGTCCATCAAGAAGCTAGAGCCCCGAGATGTCCATGTAATCATAGCTGATGTGGTCATGGCTGATGTCCCAGGTGATGCTCCCACCAAACAAGAAGATGTTGATATGATCGACGCACCGCCTAATCCGGAGGTACTGGTCATTGATGAGATTGACCCCCGCATAATGGAACACGAGCCCCAAACATCCCCAGTGGAGGAACTTGAGAGCTTCTCGGTAGACCCTCGAGACCCATCAAAGGTGCTGAAGGTAGGCAAATGCCTATCCAACATTCTGAAGAAAAAGATTAAGGATTTCCTAGGTAGGAACCTTTATGTCTTCGCTTAGAGGCAGGAGGACATGGTAGGCATAGACCCCAAGGTCAGCTGCCACCACCTAAAAATCGATCCTAAGGTTGCCCCGTATAGACAAAAAATGAGAGCCCTCAATCCTGAGAGGTATGAGGCCCTAAAGGAAGAAGTTCAGAAGCTCATCCAAAATGGCTTCATTAGGAAGGCAACCTACCCGAAGTGGGTCTCCAACTCGATTTTAGTAAAGAAACACAACGGCAAGTGGAGGGTGTGCATTGACTTTACCAACCTCAATAAAGCTTGCCCGAAAGTCAGCTTTCCACTCCCAAGGATCGACCAACTAGTGGACTCCACGGCTGGGTACGAGTCGTTGAGCTTTATGGATGCACACTCTGGCTATAACCAAATTTCCATGCACCCGATCAATGAAGAGCACACCTCTTTCATCATGGACCGAGGCCTCTATTGTGATAGAATGATGCCCTTCGGGTTGAAAAATGCCGGAGCAACCTACCAAAGACTCGTAAACAAGATGTTTATGGACCTCATTGGCAAAACAATGGAGGTCTACGTGGACGACATGCTAGTAAAAAGTTTGGAGGCTGAGGACTACATAATGTACCTCAACAGCACTTTCCAAATCCTAAGAAGGTATAGGATAAGGCTCAACCCCCTCAAGTGTGCCTTTGGGGTAGCCTCCGGCAAGTTCTTGGGGTACATGGTCAACCAACAAGGAATTGAGGCCAACCCCGAGAAGATTGAGGCTCTATGTAAGATGAGGTCCCCCCAAAAGCCAAAGAAGGTGCAAAATCTTACCGAGCGAGTGGCCGCAGTTAGCCGCTTTGTCTCCAAAGCTATGGACAAATGCCTCCCATTTTTCAAAGTGCTGAAGGCTGGGAAGAAATTCCAATGGACTGAGGAATGTGAGGAGGCCTTCCAATGCCTAAAAAGGCACCTGGGGCAGGCCTCCCTCCTCTCCAAACCGAAGCCCATTGATATCCTACAACTATATTGGCCGTCTCCAATGAGGCCATCAACTCAGTTCTGATACGGGAAGAAGGGTCCACCCAACTCCCCGTATACTACAAAAGTAAAGCGCTCCTTTCGTCAAAAACCCGTTACCCCGATATGGAGAAGCTCACTTTGGCTTTGATCATGGCCTCTAGGAAATTAAGACCCTACTTCCAAGCTCACACCATCCATATCCTGATGAACTTTCCCCTGAGGTAGGTACTCCAAAAGCCTGATGCCTCATGAAGGTTATTGAAATGGACAGTGGAACTAAGTGAATTTGACCTTGTGTTCAAGGCCAGGGCAACCAGCAAAGGGCAAGCCTTGGCTGACTTTATGGCTGAATTCGCCAACCTACCCGAGATGGATGAAATCATGGAACCTGTCGAGCCCCCATGTGGAACCTCTTCGTCGATAGGTCAGCTGGGGATGTTGGCTCAGGTGCTAGGGTTGTCCTCATCAGCCCCGAAGGTGACAAACTCACCTCGGCGGTAAGGTTCGGATTCAAACCTACCAATAATGCAGCAGAATATGAGGCACTTCTTCCGGACCTCAGGCTGGCCACAGAAATGCAAGTAAAGAGGCTACTCATCAGTAGCTGGTTGTTAGCTAAGTCAATGGTAACTTCTCAGTCAAAGACAAAACGATGGCCTCCTATTTGAAAATGGTGATGAACCTCATCCCATCCTTTGAAAAGTTTGAGTTGATCCAGATCCCCTGCATAAAAAATGGGCATGCGGACGCACTCTCGAAGTTGGCTAGTAGCAAGGACTCAGAGCTACTCACACTAGTACCTATTGAGCACCTCCTCCTACCTTCAATCGATGCCCCTTCTGTAACGTGGATCGCTGGAACTCCCACTTGGATGCAGCCAATCATAGCATACCTCAAAGACCAAGTACTGCCCACCAACAAGAATGAGGCTTATGAGCTAAGAAGGAGGTCAGCCCACTTCCTCTTCATTGATGACATTCTCTACAAGAGGAGCTTCTCTTCTCCACTCTTACGATGCGTCGAAGGAGAAGAGGCTACCTACATATTAAGAGAAGTCCACGAGGGCGTGTGCGGCAACCACTTCGGAGGTCTATCACTGGCACAAAAAATATTGAGGCAGGGGTACTACTGGCCTACCCTAAAGCAGGACGCCCTCGAGTTTGTAGGAAAATACGATAAATGTCAGCGCTTCTCTCCTGTGAAAAGACAACCATCGTAGGATTTGACCACCGTCTCCAGCCCCTAGCCGTTCTCAAAATGGGGTGTGGACCTCATAGGTCCCCTACCTAAAGTTAGAGGAGGGGCAAGTTTTGCAATTGTGGCCATTTATTACTTCACAAAGTGGATCGAAGCTGAACCATTGGCAAAAATCACTGAAGCCAACGCCTCCAAGTTCTTATGGAAAAATATTATTTGTCGGTTCGAAATTTCCTACTCAATTGTCTCAGACAATGGCAGACAGTTTGACAACAAGAAGGTTAGAGAATTATGCAAAGAGCTTGGCATAAAGAAGCACTTCTCCACACCTCACCACCAGCAAGCAAATGGCCAAGTTGAGGCCGTGAACAAGATAATCAAGGACGCCCTAAAAAGAAAGCTTGATATATCAAAAGGGCCTGGGTTGATGAGCTGTCCCAAGTCTTTTGGGCGATCCAAACCACCACTAGGACCCCAATAGGGGAAGCGCCCTTCCTCATGGCATTTGGAACTGAGGTGATGAGCCCCGTGGAGGTCGGACTTCCATCCCCAAGATGTCTGCACTTCAGCAAGATGACCAACGATGAGCTTCGGAGGTTCGACCTCGACTTCATTGAAGAAAGAATAGATGACTCCCAATTGAAGTTTGGCACAAATCAGAGAAAGATGACAAGGTAGTTCAACTCGAAAGTCAAGAAGAGGTCATTCTAAATCAATGACCTTGTACTCAGGAGGGTCTTCCTATCCTTAAAAGAACCTGGTTCCGGTTCCCTAGACCCAAACTGGGAAGGTACGTACAAAATCAGAGAAGAGGTTCGACCTGGGACTTACTGGATTGAAGACATGCACGGCAAGGCACAACCCCATCCATGGAACATTGAACACCTCAGAATCTATTAGCAATAAATGTACTATCTTGCTGGATGACCTCTCCCAGCCTTTGTAACATTTCTATGGTTCAATAAAATTCAGTGATTAAATTAACGTGTTGTACTACCTCGACACCTCGAAGGAGAGGCTTGTGTCCCACCTCTGGGCCACCTCGCTTGAACTTCGAGGCACTAGCACATGCCTCCCTTTGGCCTGGCTGAACGCTAAGGGGAGAAGCCTCAACATGGCTGCACCATCCACCATGTCTGGGATGCGTCGTCACCTCAGAGGAGAGGCTCGTGTCCCACCTCTGGGACACCTCGCTTGAACTCCGAGGTGCTAGTACATGCCTCCCTTTGGCCAGGCTGAACGCCAATGAGAGAAGCCACCTCCTTTGCATTTCGAGGCCCATATAGATACTATGCTTAAGTAAAGTTCATTTGCCTAAGTTCGAGGTCCATACAATTACTATGCTTAAGTAAAGTTCATTTGCTTAAGTCCGAGGCTCATACAATCGTTCATTCCAGTTGTTTAAAGTGATTGAAGTTAAGGTACCAAGTTAAAGTTATTTAGTTAGTGCTTCTGTCAACTTTAAAGTTCATTTGCTTAATGAGGCACATACACTTGGATAAAGAAACAACAATGAAACAACAATGAATGAAAAACGCATTATATTGATCTTCAATAAGGATTAAAAAAGTGAACCTCAGGCCATTACATTCGAAAGACTGAAAAGAAAACTAATCTAAGCCTGGGTAGATGGGGGAGGTGCCTCAGTACTTGGGGCTTCGGCCGCTTGAGCATCGACATTTATCTCCTCTACCTCAGCTACTTCATCACCCTGCACCTCCTCAGTAGGGGTCTAAGGTACCTTATCCACGAATTCAAACCTGAGTTGAGTCAGATCCAAATTGGGATACAGTTCCTCTGCCCGCTCCATCACCTCAGCGTAGGCAAAGTTACTCCAGTAAGCACTAAAGTTCTTGTACTCCTCTGTATTATGAAAGTTGGCGACGTACTCCTACACCGCCTCCTCCCTCGCCTGTTGAGCCTCCTCTCTTGCTTAGGAGGCATCATCCACATACCACTTGATTTGGCCCTCCAAGAACCGGTAAAGCCTCTTGGGAACCCGCCAAGGAGAGAGTTACCTTCTCCAGGGCCTCGGCGATCACTTTCTGGTGCTCATTGGAGACCTCCACCTTCTTTGTCAGGGAGACCACCTCGCACTGTGACTCACAGACTTCCTTCTTCAAGGCCTCAATCTGAGCCAAGGCAGGCTCTAGCTTGGCCAATTCTTCAAGTTTTTGGGCCCTGGCTTCTTTCGCCTCAGCCCTAGCTGCATTTACTTCCTCTATGAGGGAGGCCATCTTCTCCTCCGAAAACTGGGTCCTTGTATGAAAATCACTTAGGGCCTCTCTGCATTCAAGTGCAAGGCAAAAGGTTCTGATGCTTTGGCTCACCAAGGCCCTCGTTAGGTCAGTCACGTCGCAGGATGAGGCATGCAGCTGCCACCTATTAGTCCAGAACTAGTAGAAGCTCTCAGTAGCGGTCCGGATCTCCTGGGGTAGAGCCTCTACCAAGGCTAGGGCCAAGGTCTCCTCCCTACCAGCTAGGAAGCTTGGAGACTTGCCCTTCTCTCGAAGAGGCTTCTGTTTTGCTGCCTCCTCCTCAGCATCCTCGACGGCTCTCCTCGTAGCCTCTTCTTTTGCCTCCTCAGCCTCAACCTCTCTAACCATTTCTATCTTAATAGCTTTGGAAGCAGATGCAAGCAGCTTCAGCTCGCCAGTTGATTTAACCTTGTGGGACACTGGTGTCCCAAATTTCCCTGACGAGCTGGTGACGTGCACCAGCTTCCTCCTCTTCGCCTCCTCAAGGACTTTCTCTTTCCCCCGAGGCTCTTTTGGCTTTTCCTGCCTCTGCGGAGCCCCTTCTTCGGAAGCCTTTGGAGTGCTATCCTTGGAAAGGCATTCCACCCAGCCTCGGACCTTCTTGGCCCCACTGGACCCTAGCTTCAAGGACCTTGCCTTGACAGTGGTTGTGGCCTTCAGAATAGTAGCCATGTCTGAAGCTGGGTACTCCCTCCTCTTGAATTTATCTGCATAGCACGTCAGGTCAGTACATCAGTATCAAAACAAAAGAACAAGAAAATTTACAACTGTGGGAGCTTCGTACCTCTGGAAGCCATGAGTCCAAAATCCAGGAAGTAGCGACTCTTGTCGATCAGGTGGTCAAAGTGGCGGAGCTTCAGAGGCCTCTTGTAGATGTCCTCTATCACCTTGAACTCTTCCCTGCTGAGCTCGAACCTTGTACTACTATCTGCAATGGAAGCCCCAACAGTTAGAAAATTTCAAGTGTTCAATTCAGAAGTACAAGCAGGGGCTGGGAGACTCACGAGATTCATAGTACTGGGTCAGCACTGTGCAAGAAAGGGCCTTGTCCCCCTCCACTGCCTGCCATTTTCCTCGCACCCAGAACCAGGACTCCTTCCACCCCTTGATGGAGGAAGGTAATCCCACCACAAAGGGTGTGTGAGCCCCCCAATGTGTAAGGTAATACCACCCCCTGGACTCCTTCCCTATGACCCGGGGCTGGAAAAGGGTCATAAATGCATGGAGAGGCGTGTCCTCCCCAAGTGACACCTCCTTCCACAGGAAGTACGAGCCGACTAGCTGGCTCTACCCATTTGACAGAACCTGGGTCGGCGACAACATGAAATTCCTTAGTATATCCCTAAAGAAGGGGTGCAGAGGAAGACGCATACTTGCCTTAAATAGGTATTCACTGACTGCCACACAACCGGGCCTCGGGTAGCAGGCCTGCTCATTCGGCTCAGGAACTAACATTTCTATAGTGTGGGGGACACTGTATCTCTCCCAACCTCTTCCACGTCATACTTGAAGGCACCCTAGACACCCCCACTCTTCGGTATAATCTACTGGCTCCTCGGTCATGGCGTACCTATCAACCTCAGAACCCTCCCTGTGACTGACCCCATAATCTAACGAAGCTACTGTCACTAGCTCCCTACCCAAGGTGGACTCTATTTCATAGTATTAACATAGAAATAAAAGGGCTCTTCTAAGAATAATACCTAAGGGAGGAACTACGCGAGCGGAGATAGGCAAGAGAATGAAAGAACAAATAGCCTCGACGCTGGAAAGTTCAAGATTTTAGAGAGAATCAGATTGCAAATGTTCAAAAGTCCTAAAAAAATGGGACTTTCTCACCTTATAAAGGTCCAGGATGAACCCCAACCGTCAGATCGAAGCTCAGTCAATCTGAACCCTCCATTGTAGACCAAATCCGAGGCGTTGAATTCAAACAATTTTTCAAACCTACGCCTCAGATTCAAGCATGCCTCCCATGCACCCCATCCAACATGTCTACTTCTAGAACCTCCAGCTATTCTCGTAATTATATTTTTAATTCGACGGTAACAGGTGCCTTGGAAGTCGTAACGGGTCAGCCACTTTTCCTCGAAAATAAGCACAAAACATCAAATCATTGGCACAGCTATCGATGCACAATCATTCCCAATAAGCCTCAGCTTCTTCTTCAACGTTAAGCCAACAAGCCTCGTAGGTTCGGTTTCCCAACCACCTCGTCTTCCTCTTCAACGTTCAGCCAACAAGCCTCGTAGGTTCGGTTTTCCAACCACCTCAACTTCCTCTTCAACAAGCCTCGCATGTTTAGTTTCCCAACCACCTCAGCTTCCTGTTCAACGTTCAGCCAACAAGCCTCGCAAGTTCGGTTTTCCAACCATCTCGACTTCCGCTTCAACACAGCCTCGGTCTCTTCATCATTCGCCTACAGTAGCACATCTCTAACTCCAACCATGATATAAATATCAATACTTGGACTTGGGGGACTATTATTTGGGGTTCAAAAATTCTTTCAATTTTTACTTCATTAAAGTCTATGCATTACATAAATGACCATACTTGGACTTGGGGGACTATAGTTGTATATTATCGTACTTGGCCAACCTACCTGGGCCAATGGCCCACTCAGGTCGAACCACTTGGCACTCCAGCCAAGGTGGCATATATTGCTAAGGTGGGCTATGGTCGAAGCCCTTCAAGCCGAAGTCCACTAGCCAAGGCACCTTTTACCGAGGCCTATGAATGTAACTGAGGTTCACATGCTGAGGCCTATGAGCCGAAGCCATGATGCGGAAGCTGGTTGAAGATAGCTGAAGCCCTCAAGTGGAAGTATTGTATGAAATGGCCAAAGCCCTGAACCTGATGCAGGAGCCTCCGAACCACAAGGGAGCATCCTCCATGGTCACTTGACCTTTATGCTTATGACAAACGATGTAACCGCGATTCACATGCTGAGGCCTATGAGTCAAAGCCATGATGTGGAAGCTGGTTGAAGATAGCTGAAGCCCTCAAGTGGAAGTATTGTATGAAATAGCCGAAGCCCCGAACCTGATGCAGGAGCCTCCGAACCACAAGGGACCATCCTCCATGATCACTTCTCCCAAGAGATCGTCTACACAAAGATCTTATTCGAATGATTGATGGAACGTTTGTCATAAGCATAAAGGTCAAGTCTTGTCACTAGTATAGAGGCTCTGCACAAGCAATAAAGGCGCAGTAAGCTAGCAAGTCAAGCCCCATTCCTAGGATAAGATGTTTGAATCAAAGAGATAAGGCCACGTGCCAACTCATCCAAGGGCTCCCATTTCACATGTATCACTATAAATACTTCCCTTGTGTAACATCAAAAGGCTAATGCAAGAATCAATACAAAGAACTACACTTTACTCAACTCTCTCTCATTTACTTGCAATACACAAATCGAGTTTGTACACATTTACATATATATTTACGAACACCGATTGGTAATTATTGTACAATCGAATCACGAACAACTCGTCGGATTCCAGACGTCACCGCCCTATGTCACTAGGCCACTCCCACACCCTTTGAACTGCTTGTTTTAGACCGTCTATGTATCTTAGCGTATTGGACATTCGCCCACGTGTGCGCGGGTGGGATCGGCATCTATTGACAACACTTTTTGGAGTCAAAAGTGTACACTTTAGTTTACACTTTGCCACATGACATTACCCTGTTGGACAGTTTATATTTGACACAGTTTTCCCATCTAATTGACACTTGACAACAATGTAAGTGTCAAACAAGGTGTCAAAAATTAGTTTACAAATAGCAAGGATTAATCGGTAAGGACCTTGCTACATGTACACTATGGTATACACGTTAGTTTACACTTTGCCACGTGACATTGCCCTATTGGACAATTTAAATTTCAAATAGTTTTTCTATCCAATTGACAATTGACAGCAATGCAAGTGTCAATCAACGTGTCAGAAATTAGTGTACGAATAACAAAGTTCAATCGGTAAGAACCTTACTACATGTACACTATGGAGTACACTGTAGTTTACACTTTGCCACATGACATTACCCTATTGGACAATTTAAATTTCAAACAGTTTTCCAATCCAATTGAGACTTGAAACCAATGCAAGTGTCAAACAACGTGCAAAAAAATAGTGTACAAATAGTAAAGTTCAATTGGTAAGAACCTTGCTATATGTTCACTATGGTATGCACTTTAGTTTACACTTTGCCACCTGACATTACCCTATTGGACATTTTAAATTTTAAACAGTTTTTCCATCCAATTGACACTTGACAACGATGCTCGTGTCAAACAACGTGTCAAAAATCAGTGTACTAACGGTAAAGTTCAATCGGTATCAGCCTCGCTACATGTACACTTTACCACGTGATATTACCCTGTTGGACAGTTTAAATTTTAAATAGTTTTCCCATCCAATTGACTCTCAGCAACAATGTAAGCATCAAACAACGTGTTAAAAATCAGCGTACAAATAGCAAAGTTCAATCGATAAGGACCTAGCTAAATCTACACTACGGTGTACACTTTAGTTTACACTTTAACACGTGACATTACCCTATTGGACAGTTTAAATTTCAAATAGTTTTCCCATCCAATTGACTTTGACAACAATGCCAATGTCAAACAATGTGTCAAAAATTAGTGTACAAAAAGCAAAGTTCAATCGGTAAGGACCTTGCTACATGTACACTATGATGTACACTTTAGTTTACACTTTGCCACATGTCATTACCCTGTTGGACAGTTTAAATTTCAAACAGTTTTCTCATCCAATTGACACTTGACAACAAATCAAGTGTCAAACAATGTGTCAAAAATTAGTGTACAAATAGAAAAGTTCAATCGGTAAGTACCTTGTTATATGTACACTACGATGTACACTTTAATTTACACCTTCCAACGTGACATTACCTTGTTGGACAATTTAAATTTCAAAAAATTTTCCCATCCAATTGGCACTTCAGAGAAATGCAAGTGTCAAACAACGTGTCAAAAATTAGTGTACAAATAGCAAAGTTCAATTGGTAAGGACCTTGCCACATGTACACTATGGTATACACTTTGATTTACACTTTGCCACATGACATTACCCTATTGGATAGTTTAAATTTCAAACAGTTTTTCCATCCAATTGCCACTTGAGAACAATGCTAGTGTCAAACGACGTGTTAAAAATCAGTGTACAAATATCAAAGTTCAATCGGTAAGAACCTTGCTACATGTTCACTATGGTGTACACACTTTAATTTACACTTTGTCACGTGACATTACCCTGTTGAACAGTTTAAATTTCAAATAGTTTTCCCATCCAATTGGCACTTAAGAACAATACAAGTGTCAAACAAAGTGTCAAAAATTAGTGTACAAATAGCAAAGTTCAATTGGTAAGGACCCTGCTATATGTACACTTTGATTTACAGTTTACCACGTGACATTACCCTATTGAACAGTTTAAAATGCAAATAGTTTTTTCATCCAATTGACACTTGAAAACAATGCAAGTGTCAAACAACTTGTGAAAAATCAGTGTACAAATAGCAAAGTTCAATCAATAAGAACCTTGCTCCTTGTTCACTATGGTGTACACACTGTAGTCTACACTTTGCCACGTGACATTACTCTGTTGGACAATTTAAATTTCAAATAGTTTTTCCATCCAATTGACACTTGACAACAATGCGAGTGTCTAACAACCTATCAAAAATCAATGTACAAATATTAAAAATCAATAGGTAAGGACCTCGCTACATATGCACTGTGGTGTACACTTTAGTTTACACTATGCCACGTGACATTACACTATTGGACAATTTAAATTTCAAACAATTTTCCCATCCAATTGACACTTGACAACAATGCAACTGTCAAACAACGTGTCAAAAATCAGTGTACAAATAGCAGTTTTCCCATCCAATTGAAACTTGACAACAATGCAAGTGTCAAACAACGTGTCAAAAATCAGTGTATAAATAACAAAGTTCAATTGGTAAGAACCTTGCTACGTGTACACTATGTTGTACACTTTAGTTCGCACTTTCCCATGTAACACTACCCCATGGGACATTTTAAATTTTAAACAATTTCCCATCCAATTGACACATGACAACAATGCAAGTGTCAAAAAATTGTTAAAAATCAGCGTACAAACTGCAATTTTCAATCAGTAAAGACCTTGCTACATGTACACTACAGTGCACACTTTAGTTTAAACTTTACCACGTGACACTACCCTTTTGACAGTTTAAATTTCAAATACTTTCCCGTCCAGTTGACTCTTGACAACAATGTATGTTTCAAACAACGTGTCAAAAATCAGCGAACAAATTGCAATGTTCAATCATTAAGGACCCTCCTACATGTACACTACAGCGTACACTTTAATTTAAACTTTGTCACGTGACATTAGCCAGTTGGACAGTTTAATTTCAAATGGTTTTCCCATACAATTGACACTAGACAACAATACAAGTGTCAAACAACATGTCAAAAATCAGTGTACAAATAGGAAAGTTCAATCGGTAAGGACCGTTCTACATGTACACTATGGCTTACACTTTAGTTTACACGTTGCCACATGACATTGCCTTGCTGGACAGTTTAAATTTCAAATAGTTTTCCCATCCAATTGACACCTAACAACAATGCAAGTGTCAAACAACGTGTCAAAAATCAGTATACAAACAGTAAAGTTCAATCAGTAAGTACCTTGCTACATGTACACTGTGGTGTACACTTTATCTTACACTATACCACGTGACATTACCCCGTTAAACAGTTTAATTTTCAAACAGTTTTCCCATTCAGTTGACACTTGACAACAATGCGAGTGCCAAACAACGTGTTAAATATCAATGTACAAATAGCAATTTTCAATCATTAAGGACCTTGCTACATGTACACTATGGTGGAGACTTTAGTTCACACTTTACCACGTGACGTTACCCTGTTGGACAGTTTAAATTTCAAATATTTTTCTCATCCAATTGACACTTGACAACAATGCAAGTGTCAAACAACGTGTCAAAAATCAGTGTATAAATAGCAAAGTTCAATCGGTAAGGACCTTTCTAGAAATGCCTAGCATTGTTGTTTTGGTTATAGACTCGCATGAGATAATCCCACATAGCCTTTGCTGACCTATAGGGACGCAAAGCAAGAATCAGATGTGGTTCCATAGAACTAAGAATCCACGACATGATCTGGTTATCTTTGGCAGTCCAACCTGCCTTGTCAGCAGCAGTAGAACCTCCATTGTTGCTCCCATCTATACGACTCCAGAGCTGTTTTCCTTTGAGAAATGTTTCCAGTTAAAACTCCCAGGCAGCATAATTTTTGCCAGTGAATCTGACACAAACATTATCTTACTTCTCCATAATTCTTGAGGCTATGACTGCAAAAAAAAAATATTTCTTAGACTATGGCTCTAATACCATATCAAAATGGTTCGAATTGTCTTTTCTTCTGAGAAGGTCTTTCATTTATATAGGCAAAACTAACCAGTATACAAGGAAACTTAAACTATACATGCTAATTACATAGAGTGATTTTAGGGAGCTATATCTGGTAACTTACATATGGTAAGTTAAATCTCTTCTCCTATTTATAGCCTAGATTAATGAGTCAATTACAGAATTTATGCCCCTGATATGTTGCTTTCTATTGATGAGTCAATCACAGAATTTAATGAGTCAATTACAAAATTTATGTCACTGATATGTTGCTTTCTATTGATGAGTCAATCACAGAATTTATGCCCTGATAAGTTGCCTTCTGTTGATAGAAAATAGGTGTACAAGTAGCAAAGTTTAATCGGTAAGAGCCTTGCTACATGTACACTACGGTGTACACTTTAGATTACACTTTGACATATAACATTACCCTGTTGGACAGTTCAAATTTCAAATAGTTTTTCCATCTAATTGACACTCCACAACAATGCAAGTGTCAAACAACGTGTCAAAAATCAGTGTACAAATAGCAATGTTCAATCGGTAAGGACTTAGCTACATGTACACTATGGTGTACACTTTAACTTACACTTTGCCATGTGACATTACCCTGTTAGACAGTATAAATTTAGCACAGTTTTCCAATCCAATTGACCCTTGACAACAATGCAAGTGTAAAACAACATGTGAAAAATCGATGTACAAATAGCAAATTTCAATCGATAAGAACCTTTCTACATGTACACTACGGTACAAACTTTAGTTTACACTATGCCACGTGACATTACCCTTTTGGACAGTTTAAATTTCAAATAGTTTTCCCATCTAATTGACACTAAACAACAATGTAAGTGTCAAACAATGTGTCCAAAATCTGTGTACAAATTATAAAGTTCAATTGGCAAGGGCCTTGCTACATTACACTATGGTGTACACTTTAATTTACACTTTACCATGTGTCATTACCCAGCTGGAGACTTTAAATTTCAAACAATTTTCCATCCAATTGACACTTGACAACAATGCAAGTGTCAAACACCATGTCAAAAATCAGTGTACAAATAGCAATGTTCAACCGGTAAGGACCTAGCTACATGTACACAATGGTGTACACTTTACTTTACACTTTGCGATGTGATATTACCCCTGTTGGACAGTATAAATTTCAAACCGTTTTCCTATCCAATTGAAACATGACAACAACGCAAGTGTCAAACAACGTGAAATCAGTGTACAAATAGCAATGTTCAACCGGTAAGGACCTAGCTACATGTACACTATGGTGTACACTTTACTTTACACTTTGCCATGTGATATTACCCTGTTGGACAGTATAAATTTCAAACCATTTTCCTATCCAATTGAAACATGAAAACAACGCAAGTGTCAAACAACGTGTCAAAAATTGGTGTACGAATAGCAAAGTTTAATCAGTAAGAACCTTGCTGCATGTACACTACGGTGTACACTTAGCCAGGTGACATTACCCTGTTGGACAGTTTTAATTTCAAACAATTTTTCCAAACAATTGACACTTCACAACAATGCAAGTGTCAAACAACATGTCAAAAATCAGTGTATAAATAGCAATGTTCAATCTGCAAGGACCTAGCTACATGTGCACTATGGTCTGCACTTTAGTTTACACTTTACCACGTGACATTACCCTGTTAGACATTATAAATTTTAGACAGTTTTCCCATCCAATTGACACTTGACAACAATGCAAGTGTCAAACAACGTGTCAAAAATCTGTGTGCAAATAGCAAAGTTCAATCGGTAAGAACCTAGCTACATGTACACTATCGAGTATACTTTAGTTTACACTTTGCCACGTGACATTACCCTGTTGGACAGTTTAAATTTCAAACAGTTTTCCCATCCAATTGACACTAGACAACAATACAAGTGTCAAACAACGTGTACAAAATCTGTGTACATATTGTAAAGTTCAATCGGCAAGGACCTTGCTACATTACACTATGATGTACACTTTGCCACATTACATTGCCCTATTAGACAGTATAAATTTCGAACAGTTTTTCCATCCATTTGACACTTGACAATAATGCAAGTGTCAAAAAAGGTGTCAAAATTTGATGTACAATTAGCAAAGTTCAATCGGTAAGAACCTTACTAGATGTACACTATGGTGTATTCTTTAGTTTGCACTTTGCCGCGTGACATTACCCTATTGGACAGTTTAAATTTCAAACAGTTTTCCCATCCAATTGACACTAGACGACAATGCAAGTGTCAAACAACGTTTCCAAAATCTGTGTACGAATAGCAATGTTGAATTGGTAAGGACATAGGTACATGTACACTATGGTGTACACTTTAGTTTAAAATTTGCCACGTGACATTACCTTGTTAGATAGTATAAATTTTGAACAGTTTTCCCATCCAATTGACACTTAACAACAATGCAAGTGACAAACAACGTGTCAAAAATTGGTGTATAAATAGTAAAGTTCAATCGGTAAGAACCTTGTTACATGTACAATATGGTGTACACTTTAGTTGACACTTTGCCACATGAAATTACCCTATTGGACAGTTTAAATTTCAAACAGTTTTTCCATCCAATTGAAACTTGACAACAATGCAATTGTCAAACAATGTATCAAAAATTGGTGTACAAATAGCAAAGTTCAATCGGTAAAAACCTTGCTACATGTACACTATGGTGTACACTTTAGTTTACACCTTGCCACATGACATTACCCTGTTGGACAGTTTAAATTTCAAATAGTTTTCTCATCCAATTGACACATGACAACCATGCAAGTGTCAAATAGCCTGTGAAAAATCAATGTACAAATAGCATTGTTCAATCGGTATGGACCTAGCTACATGTACACTATAGTGTAGACCTTTGTTTACACTTTTCCATGTCACATTACCCTATTGGATAGTTTAAATTTCAAACAGTTTTACTATCGAATTGAGACTTGACAACAATGCAAGTGTCAAACATCATGTCAAAAATCGGTGTACAAATAGCAAAGTTCAATTGGTAAGAACCTTACTACATGTACACAATGGTGTACACTTTTATTTACACTTTCCCACGTCACATTACCCTGTTGGATAGTTTAAATTTCAAACAGTTTTACTATAGAAATGAGACTTGACAACAATGCAAGTGTCAAACATCGTGTCAAAAATTAGTGTACAAATAGCAATGTTCAATCGGTAAGGACCTAGCTACATGTACACTATGGTGTACACTATAGATTACACTTTGCCACGTGACATTACCATGTAAGGCAATATAAATTTCAAATAGTTTTCCCATCCAATTGACACATGACAACAATGTAATGTCAAAAAACGTGTCCAAAATCTGTGTACAAATTGTAAAGTTCAATCGGCAAGGACCTTGCTACATTACGCTATGGTGTACACTTTAGTTTACACTTTACCACGTGTTATTACCCTGTTGGACACTTTAAATTTCAAATAGTTTTCCCAACCAATTGACACTTGACAACAATGCAAGTGTCAAATAACGTGTCAAAAATCTGTGTACAAATAGAAAAGTTCAATCGGTAAGGACCTTGCTACATGTACACTATCGTATACACTTTAGTTTACACTGCCATGCGACATTACCTTGTTGGACAGTTAAAATTTCAAACAATTTTCGCATCCAATTGACACTTGATAACAATGCAAGTGTCAAACAACGTGTCAGAAATTAGTGTACAAATAGCAATGTTCAATCGATAAGGACCTCGCTATATGTATACTATAGTGTACACTTTAGTTTACACTTTGCCACGTGACATTACCCTGTTAGGCATTATAAATTTCGAACAGTTTTCCCATTGAATTGACACTTGACAATAGTGCAAGTGTAAAACAACGTGTCAAAAATTAGTGTACAAATAGAAAAGTTTAATCGGTAAGAACCTTACGACACGTACACTATGGTCTATACTTTAGTTTACACTTTGCCACGTGACATTATCCTTTTAGATAGTTTAAATTTCAAACAGTTTTCCCATCCAATTGATATTAGAATACAATGTAAGTGTCAAACAACGTGTCGAAAATCTGTGTACAAATTGTAAAGCTCAATCGACAAGGACCTTGCTACATTACACTATGGTGTACACTTTAGTTTACACTTTGCCACGCGTCATTACCCTGTTGGACACTTTAAGTTTCAAACAGTTTTCCCATCCAATTCACACTTGACAGCAATGCAAGTGTCAAACAACGTGTCAAAAATTGGTGTACAAGTAGCAAAGTTCAATAGGTAAGGACCTTTCTACATGTACACTATGGTGTACACTTTAGTTAACACTTTGCCACGTCCCATCCAATTGACAATAGACAACAATGTAAGTGTCAAACAACATGTCCAAACTCTGTTTACAAATTTTAAAGTTCAATCGGCAAGGACCTTGCTAGATTACACTATGGTGTACACTTTAGTTTACACTTTTCCACGTGTCATTACCCTGTTGGACACATAAAATTTCAAACAGTTTTTCCATCCAGTTGACACTAGACAACAATGCAAGTGTCAAACAACGTGTCAAAATTCAGTGTACAAATTGCAAAGTTCGATCGGTAAGAACCTTGATACATGTACACTATGATGTACACCTTACATTACACTTTGCCATGTGACATTATCCCGTTGGACAGTCTAAATTTCAAACAATTTTTCCACCCGATTAATACTTCACAACAATGCAAATATTTAACAATGTGTCAAAAATCAGTGTACAAATAGCAATGTTCAATCGGTAAGGACCTAGCTACATGTACACTACAGTGTATACTTTAGATTACACTTTGCCACGTGATATTACCCTGTTCGACAGTATAAATTTAGAACAGTTTTCCCATCCAAATGAAACTTGACAACAATGCAAGTGTGAAACAACGTGTCAAAAATCGGTGTACAAATAGGAAAGTTCAATCAGTAAGAACCTTTCTACACGTACACTATTGTGTACACTTTAGTTTACACTTTTCCCCGTGACATTACCCTATTGGATAGTATAAATTTCAAACAGTTTTTCTATCGGCAAGGACCTTGCTACATTACACTATGGTGTACACTTTAGTTTACACTTTGTCATGTGTCATTACCCTGTTGTACACTTTAAATTTCAAACAGTTTTCCCATCTAATTGACACTTGACAACAATGCAAGTGTCAAACAAGGTGTTAAAAATCAGTGTACAAATTGAAATGTTCAATCGGTAAGGACCTAGCTACATGTACACTATGGTGCACACTATAGTTTACACTTTGCCACATGACACTACCATGTAAGGCAATATAAATTTCGAACAGTTTTCCCATCCAATTGACACATGACAACAATGTAAGTGTCAAACAACGTGTCGAAAATCTATGTACAAATTGTAAAGTTCAATCGGCAAGGACCTTTCTACATTACGCTATGGTGTACCCTTTAGTTTACACTTTGCCACCTGTCAATACCCTGTTGGACACATTAAATTTCAAATAGTTTTCCCATCCAATTGAAACTTGACAACATTGCAAGTGTCAAATAACATGTCAAAAATCTATGTATAAATAGAAAAGTTCAATAGGTAAGGACCTTGCTACATGTACACTATCATATACACTTTAGTTTACACTTTTCCATGTGACATCACCTTGTTGGACAGTTTAAATTTCAAACAGTTTTCCCATCCAATTGACACTTGACAACAATACAAGTGTCAAACAACGTGTCAAAAATTAGTTACAAATAGCAATGTTCAATCGGTAAGGACCTCGCTACATGTACACTATGGTGTACACTTTAGTTTACATTTTGTCACATGACATTACCCTGTTAGACAGTATAAATTTCGAACAGTTTTTCCATCCAATTGACACTTGACAACAGTGCAAGTGTCAAACAACGTGTCAAAAATCTATCTATACTTTAGTTTACACTCTGACACGTGACATTACCCTTTTGGATAGTTTAAATTTCAAACAGTTTTCCCATCCAATTGACACTAGAATACAATGTAAGTGTCAAACAACGTGTCCAAAATCTGTGTACAAATTGTAAAGCTCAATCGACAAGGACCTTGCTACATTAGACTATGGAATACACTTTAGTTTACACTTTGCCACGTGTTATTACCCTGTCGGACACTTTAAATTTCAAACAGTTTTCCCATCCAATTCACACTTGACAGCAACGCTAGTGTCAAACAACGTGTCAAAAATCGGTGTACAAGTAGCAAAGTTCAATAGGTAAGGACATTTGTACATGTACACTATGGTGTACACTTTAGTTAACACTTTGCCACGTCCCATCAAATTGACACTAGACAACAACGTAAGTGTCAAACAACCTATCCAAACTCCGTTTACAAATTGCAATGTTCAATCGGTAAGGACCCAGCTACATGTACACTATGGTGTGCACTTTAGCTTACACTTTGCCACGTGGCATTACCCTGTTAGACAGTATAAATTTAGAAAAGTTTTCCCATCCAAATGAAGCTTGACAACAACGCAAGTGTCAAACAACGTGTCAAAAATCGGTGTACAAATAGCAAAGTTCAATAGGTAAGAACCTTTCTACATGTACACTATGGTGTACACTTTAGTTTACACTCTGCCTTGTGACATTACCCTGTTTGACAGTATAAATTTTGAACATTTTTTCCATCCGATTAACATATCACAATAATGTAAATGTCAAACAACGTGTCAAAAATTAGTGTACAAATAGCAATGTTCAATCCGTATGGACCTAGCTACATTTACACTATGGTGTACACTTTGGCTTGCACTTTGCCACGTGACATTACCCTGTTCGACAGTATAAATTTCAAACAATTTTCCCGTCCAATTAACGCAAGTGTCAAACAATGTGTCGAAAATCTGTTTACAAATTGTAAAGTTCAATCGGCAAGGACCTTGCTACATTACACTATGGTGTACACTTTAGTTTACACTTTACCACGTGTCATTACCCTGTTGGACACTTCAAATTTCAAACAGTTTTCCCATCCAGTTGACACTAGACTACAATGCAAGTGTCAAACAACGTGTCAAAATTTAGTGTACAAATAGCAAAGTTCAATCGGTAAGAACCTTTCTACATGTACACTATGGTGTACACTTAAGTTTACACTTTGTCTCATGACATTACCCTGTTCGACAGTATAAATTTTGAACAGTTTTCCCATCCAATTGACACTTGACAACAATGCAAGTGTGAAACAACGTGTCAAAAATTGGTGTAAAAATTACAAAGTTCGATCGGTAAGAACCTTGATACAAGTACACTATGGTGTACACATGACATTACACTTTGCCACGTGATATTATGCTATTGGACAGTTTAAATTTGAAGTAGTTTTCTCGTCCAGTTGACACTAGACAACAATGCAAGTGTCAAACGTGTCAAAATGTGGTGTACAAACAAAGTTCGATCGGTAAGAACCTTAATACATGTACACTATGGTGTACACTTTTCATTACACTTTGCCACATGACATTATCCTGTTGGACAGTTTCAATTTCAAACAGTTTTCCCATTCGATTAACATTTCACAACAATGCAAATGCCAAACAACGTGTCAAAAATTGGTGTACAAATTGCATTGTTCGATCGGTAAGAACGTTGCTACATGTACAATATGGTGTACGCTTAACATTACACTTTGCCACGTGACATTACCCTGTTGGATAGTTTAAATTTAAAATAGTTTTCCAATCCGATTAACACTTCACAGCAATGCAAATGTTAAACAACGTGTCAACAATCAATGGA
>NW_019246344.1:0-1463 GCF_002742605.1 Olea europaea var. sylvestris
TAAATGTTGGAGTATGCTTTATAAGTCTTAGTCAATGAATGAAATAATTATCAACAATCAAGTTCAAAGGCTCAATCCAACCCATTTATATTACTCCTTTGATGGTTTTGAATACCGGCCCATTTAACTTTATTATTAATCCATTTAAAGTCTAACATAACCCGTGCTTACCCTAGCCTTTTTTAGTGCGTGACTTTGTGTGAAAAACAAGAAGAAAACGTTGCTGCCTCCTTTGCTAAAAAATCAGCAGCATTGAGAAGAAAAATTCCAGTGACTTCCTTTTTCATTTTGGCCTCCATCTCGTGTTTTCTTTCCCTGTTTTTCTTCTTTTCTTTGTGGCTACAAATCACCGTTATCTTGTTTTTTGTAGGTGAGATTGAGAAGCAATCAGGGTGAATATATTGTGAGTTCGAGCCGTTTTGATTGGTTGGTTGGTAAAGAAAGGTAATGTGAAACTGAGTCTGAAAAATATTGATTTGATGATTATTGGAGCAAGCTTCCACGACTCCATCAAAATCATTAAAATGTTCTGAATAACTTTAGCTTGATTTTTAGAATCCAGAATGTCAAATGAGAATATGTAAAGTTAGCATTTACAAAAATGCAAAGTGCCACCCAGCAAGCTTCCCTAAAATGCATCAAGAAAAGGCCATAAACCAACCCTTCAAAAGTATACAACAATTAATTCATCCGTAACTCCAAAATCATATGAATTGGTTTCCCAAAATAAGAAGAAACCAAACGGATACTGTAAAGGAAGGACCCCACTTAGATCCTCCTCATACTGTGCGCGAGTGAGCGCCACACTATTGAACACTCGAAAAATAGCCATTGCTTGATTAAGTTAAAAATCAAAATTTTATTAGTTTTTGATAAAAGTTGATGGAATGCGTGGTTAATAAAAATTCTGGATCCTATGAAATGTGTGTTAATTATTGGCTTTAATTGAAATTTTATCAACTTTTTTGGCTGAACCAATCAGGGCTTCCTTGAAGATGGAAAGATCTTCTCACATAATTGTGGGAATTCGATCGTTTCTATATTTCATCATTAAATGTGTCCGTCCACCTACTTGGCCAAACTCTATAGGTATGCCTTAGTTTTGTACATAAATCAAACTAATTTCTCTCTTCCATCTATTGGTTATCTATATGCCAAACTTCATTCTCTTATCTTCATTAATGGCATGCTTACAAGTGTCTAAGGAGGCTAGTTTTCAATTTTCATGTTCTCTTTCATTCATTGGTCTTTTCAAAAGTGAAATTTCTTGTAGTGACAAATTGTCTTTTATTTTGTCCTTTCATTCAAAGGATATATATGATTTATGAAATTTTTAGTTTTCCTACTACGTTTGCAACTAACTAGCATAAAGACATTGATGAATGAATTTTTTTAGTAGAAGTTGAAAGGAAGTTGGGCAAGAATGCACTTGTGATTGCACTATTGATCTTCGTGAGCGTCCT
>NW_019246345.1:0-1463 GCF_002742605.1 Olea europaea var. sylvestris
ATTATCTCATTAGAAAAATTCTCATTTTGTTAAAGGTTTAAGGTATGCGTAAACTTCTTCCAATTATAAAGAGAAAAAAAATATTACATTAGGAAATTGTTACATAATTAAGAATTTCATAATAAACTTTTGAATTATCATCAATGGGATTTTAGTGGGTTCAAGTATGAATAGAAATTAAGATTTTTTTTTTAAAAAAAACACGTTAAAATTGAAACTCATGTATAAATTTACTATGCAACAGTTAGTAGAAAGTCTACTAAGTGAAGAGCCCATCCTTCCAACTGCAATTCGTTTGTATAAAAAAAAAAGAAAAAAAAAACTCCAACAACCTCCTAATGGAGGAATGGTTATTGAATCTTTAATTTAAGTATAATCAATCATTAAAGGCAAGAATAAAAATGCACAGCTAAAATCAAATATATGAATTCCACAATTCTAAATCATATTATCTTATATTTGAAGCAAAAGCGGTAAATGATTTTCCATTGTTTCACTCCCCAACTAATTAGTAATTATTGATTCATTGAAAAGTTTTCAGAAAATGGTAAAAGAAATTTTCACTTACAGCTAAAAAAGTCAGGACTTTGCACCATATTAGGAATCAGAAGATGAAAAGATGGAAATTCCACTACACCAGAGCATCAACCATAATTAGTATGTGAAGAAAAACTTCAAAGAATGAAAGTGACTAAATCTTAAAATCTGTGTATTAAAAAACTGGCCAAGAAAACTAATAGAGAGACAAGGTGAGTATAGTTTCACTGACGTAAGCTCTATCTTGCCGAAGTTCCTGAAATATTTCTAGTAGTTGGAAATGAGTAAAGACCTCAGATGACAAGTATGCATTTTTTAGTACTAATGTTGTAAGTATTATGCCATAGGTCCAATCAACTTTGGACATAAATACTTTTGATATATAATTAATGCAATTTAATGGCAGATCTATTATTTAATTAATAGACAATTAAATAAATAATAGAGTCCGTAGATTCAAATCTTCGTAATTTGTTAATCACAAGGAGTTGTGATTGTGAGATACAAATTACATATGATTGAATCTTAAATCGTCCGTGGTCGTAAGTAATAACGAGATACGGATATCGTTATTACGGATAGACCATCACGTGTGACATTTCTTACTTGTGAAGTAAGTAGTTGATCTCACAAATTAAAGTGTGGCGACACTTAAATGAACACATGGATGTTTTGTTATAGAATAAAACATTGGAGACCCGCCGAGAGATTTCACATGATAACTATCTGAGTGTCAGTGGTTAATCTCTAACGTTTGGTAGTGGAATTGGTCCTTTGACTTGATGTCGTCATGGTACCTTATATGAGGACAGTCATACTTTGACAGTGTTGGATGTTGCTCTACAAAGGGCCACTAATACGACATCGTTAGGGTACGTCAAGAATCATATGAAGGTTGTGATTGACCAATAAAGGATTCGTCACTC
>NW_019246346.1:0-1462 GCF_002742605.1 Olea europaea var. sylvestris
GTAGTTTGTTAATATTAATTTAAAATATTTATTTTAAAACCTTTATTCTGGTCAAAGGCTATATTTGCAAATTATATCATGAGATAGACTATTTGACCCAATTTTCACTTTATTATTTTATTTATCTTTTGGGGGTGGGTTGATGATTTTGTGACTCATTCTTAACTGTGCGTGAAGGAGGACTAGCTACACTGGACTTTGATTCTCCTTTTGTTAAGTTGTTATAGCTTTTGTTCTTTCCCCATCATCTATTATGGCAATCCCTTTGCCGATGCCTGACAATGTTAGAAATCTGGTTAAAATGAACGGTGGAGAATTTTAGTTCTTACAGGCACATTGTGCAATTGTTGCTGATATTTCATGTGTTCTATTCTGCTTCTAGGTCCATCCTGAAGGGAAGTACGTGGTGGATGTTGACAAGAATATTGATATAACTAAGATTACACCCTCAACTAGGGTTGCTTACGTAATGATGGCTATGTGCTGCACTTGATGTTGCCTAGTAAAGCTGATCCCTTAGTGAAGCTTATGAAAGTTGAAAAAGTTCCAGACTCTACTTATGATATGATTGGTGGTCTGGATCTGCAAATCAAAAAGATAAAGGAGGCATGCTCGTGGAATTCTTTATTTTAATTTCTTGTATTGGGGATACAATTCTATATGGTCACATTAATGATATATTAATATGATTCTCCAATTCACGCTGTTTCTCAACATCCGACTCAGAGAATTTTTCTGTAGTAAGTACTTATAGCATGTTTAGATAAGCTTAAAAGTAGGAAAAAAGTGTTTTACATTGGAAGGATCTTATAACTTATGTGCTTTACATTGTAGTATTCTTGCTCGTCCATTATTTCTGTTATTTTCCTTATCAGTCATCACTTACCTATAATGTCATTTTAGATTAAATTTGTCTATATCTAAAAATGCTTTAATTAAAATTGTAAGGGTTTTCAATGCTTATACTAATTATTGTAAGTATTTTCAATCGATTTCCCTTGCATTGCTATGACTAGGAAGCTTAATAATTACTTCTTCTTTGAATATTTGCCATCATTAGTACCTTTAAGTGCATAGCTCCTTCATTACCGTTTGACAAGTTCTTCAATTGTCAGATTTATTTTATTCCCCGTTGTCTTATGTTTTATAGGACATTGAACTTCCAATTAAACATCCTGAGATGTTTGGGAGTCTTGGAATAGCTCAACCAAAGGTAATGCCAGCTAGGATTTGGTAGTAGTAACCTACAACTTTTGAATACTTCTATAATATCTTTGCTGTTTTAAATTGTAAAAGGGAGTCTTGCTCTATGGGCCTCCTTGTACAGGTAAAACACTGCTTGTCATACTGACTACACTTTTATCCGGGTTTCGGGTTTTGAACTGGTTCAGAAGTACATCGGAGAAGGCTCTAGGATGGTTAGAGAACTTTTCCTGATGGCCAGGTTAGTTCCTTCACTTCT
>NW_019246347.1:0-1462 GCF_002742605.1 Olea europaea var. sylvestris
GGTAAGAATATGAGCATCTTGGTACAGTGTTTCTATTCGATAATAATCTATCCAATTTAGAGGTATGCTTGCCTTGCAGGATTTAGTGTGATAGACAAAGGATGCTGTGGAGTTGGAAGAAACCAAGGGCAGATAACATGTCTTCCTTTCTCAGTACCATGTGCTAATAGGAATCAGTATATTTTCTGGGATGCTTTTCATCCAACACAAGCTGTGAATCAAATTCTGGCACAACGAGCTTACACCGGCCCAACATCAGATTGTTATCCAGTAAATGTACAAGAAATGGCCAAGATGTAATTAGCTCTCTTTGAATAAACTTTTCAAGTTAAATAAGCAGCTCATTTTTAGCATAGACCAGTATGTAGAAAGGCCACTACTTAGCGGAATTTGGTTATCTACTCTTTATATTATGTTCCCTAGGGATGGTGACCATTTTTCATTCTTATTATTATTATTATTATTTTCCCCTCAAAATACATAAGTTTCTTCCATGAGTGAATGAGTGCATCCCTTTTTTTGCTACACAAATGGTAAGAAACTGAGGAAGCAATACAACAAAACTGAGGTAAGATTACACAGTTTCAGTGCATGGACATGCTACATCTATTAAATTCATGCCAAAGGCAATATAAATTTTCTGGTGATTCAATGAGAAAGGGAGAACTAGTTCCACGTAGCACTAAATGCCAACTATTGGCACAATCTGTCCTTTTGTTTCCTATGAATGTCAACACTAACGATTGTTTTAGCATGCCCCAGCTCGTTCATTACAAACTCCACCTTCAACTGTGCCTTTACATCGACTTCAGTAATGGTTTTTAGGCTATAAGTATGTCATCACCATACTATTACGAATACACTACTTCCTGTCATCTAGGTTCTGTGTACACAAGAGTCATAGGAACTTCTCTTGAATCCATTTTGTTGGGATGCCATAAGCCGCTCTTAAGCACATGGTTTGGGTCACTCAAATGAGGATGACCGAATGCCATAAAAAATTTAGCATGCCCTTACTAGGTTCCAATTCATTTTTAGATGAGATGGTTGAAACCTGATCCTAACAAGTGGTATCAGAATTAGGGTCATGGGATTGAGTCACGAAAGCGTCATGTTGAGGGAGTGGGATTATTGGAGTGCAACAGGATACTCTCAAGCCCATGGTTTAGTCACTCAAATGATGGTAATTGAGTGCCATTAAAGGTTTAGCATGCCCTTAAAAAATAGCAATTGATTTTCATATTAGATGGTTGAAATTTGATCTTAAAAACATTTATTTTCATGAATTTATCAAACCTCTTATTCCGTTGTCTATGATGACCTCGCAACGTGGCATGATTGATTGATTCCCCGATTGATCGAAATCTTCCTTCCATAAAATAAATATTACCAAGAATTGATCATGGAGGAAAATCCTAACTCAAGATAAAAAAAAAAAAAAAAAAAAAAAAAAAAAAAAAAC
>NW_019246348.1:0-1462 GCF_002742605.1 Olea europaea var. sylvestris
ATTCAGATCTATCTGTATGTAAGGTCGCATGTTTTGTACTATATCAGATGTTTTCTCGCTCCTCCAAAGAATCCTGATTTAGTGCCTTCATGTACCTCTGTTTATTGAGAGATGTGGATGACACTAGAAAGTATGCATGGGGTTGCTTTATTACGTCAACTCTATTACAGCATGAAAACATTTAAAAGGCGAGAATGCATGGAAAAGATTCGAAAATCATGTTTTTTGTGCATCTTTTCTCACTGTATGTATTATTTTTATTTATTTCCCTTATTCCTACAATTTATATAAGTTAATGAATTATAATTAATATTCTTCATTTGTTTGTAGTTTTTTCTAAGAACATATGTCAATAATTCCTCACAGTCTTTATGATGTTGACATTTATAGAGAGAATTTTGAGGAAAGAGTTACTTTTAAAAAAAAAATTCTTATAACATAAAGAAAAGAGAAGAATTTGAATTTGAATTTGAATTAATGCTCACAGACGACAATGTAATTTTATTTCATTTATTTGAATTTTTAACAACTCTACTTGATTTTCAATTAATTTTATGTTATATTCTCTTGTTAGATTGTGTGGTGGGTATATAGCAGATTGCATGACAATTTTCTGCTCGAGTATCTTGTTGGACAGGTGCATGCTGCGTTGTCATTCATGATATTGATATTCTTCAAGAAATCGACATATCATAGGCCCAACTTGTGCCGACTAAAGTTGAACCTGCAAGTTAATGATTTAGTTCTACTTGAACCATAATCAAAGATTGTCAACAAGAAGCGCATTTTCTTTCAAAAGCTTGATTGAGCAGCAATGCATGTAAATTTTGTGAAGATGTGGGAGAAAATGAGACTAAATTTGATTGTGAACAGAAATAGTATTTTATCTTACTTTTTTTCGTTTGTTAAATTTTGTTTATGTTTTAAACTAATCGTGTTCTTTTTAAGTTTGGGGTTGTGGATGAAAATCAAGGGGATTCAACTTCTAATGCTAATTTATGAACATTTTGATTAATTTTAGTTGTCCGGTGTTCTAGGTTGCTTATGTTAACATATATAATGTTAAAATTTAACATTTTTTAACATAAAATTTACAAAAAGTGGAAGGGAAATAAACTTTTTTGTTGCAAAGAATAAAAAGAACAAGCTATAATTCATAACAAAAACTATGGACCATGTAGCTTCATTTCCTTCAAGATCACAAATAAATTTACTTATATGTAGGCTAAAGTCTAAAATCGGGTCCGACAATAAATTAAATATTTTTTGACTTGGAAGGAGGTGAGGATGGGATAGGCTTCTGGGTGGGTGGAGTTAGAGCACTCTGCTCCTTGTAGTAGTGGACAAGAGAAGCCACCAATGCAGTGATAAATATCATTAGCATCAAAATCAAAGCAGCAATTTTCATGGCGAACCAACAAAAAAATAAAATAAAATCAATATACATTAGAATCAAAATCAA
>NW_019246349.1:0-1462 GCF_002742605.1 Olea europaea var. sylvestris
TCCAAATATAAAAGTGCTCATTCTTTCGAAAAATGGGTAAAATCCCTCATACGTCACGACGAAGTGGTGAGTTCAATCCAAAATGGTCGCTACATTTACAAAAAGGACTTATGGGCCGAAAACGGACACCGTGTGCAAAAGTTACGCTCAATTCTTCGTAAGCCGACAATCCATGCCTTCCAAATATGAAAGTGCTCATTCTTTCCAAAAATGGCCGAAATCCCTCATACGTCACGACGAAGTGGTGAGTTCAATCCAAAACCGCCGCTACATTTCCAGAAAGTACTTATGGGCCCAAAACGGACACCGTGTGCAAAAGTTACGCCCAATTCGTCGAACGCCGACAATCCATGCCTTCCAAATATAAAAGAGCTCATTCTTTCGAAAAATGGCTGAAATCCCTCATAGTCACGACGAAGTGGTGAGTTCAATCCAAAACGGTCGCTACATTTCCAGAAAGTACTTATGGGCCGAAAACGGACACCGTGTGCAAAAGTTACGTTCAATTCTTCGAACGCCGAAAATCGATGCCTTCCAAATATAAAAGTGCTCATTCTTTCGAAAAATGGCTGAAATCCCTCATACGTCACGACGAAGTGGTGAGTTCAATCCAAAATGGTCGCTACATTTCCAAAAAGTACTTATGGGCCGAAAACGGACACCGTGTGCAAAAGTTACGTTCAATTCTTCGAACGCCGAAAATCGATGCCTTCCAAATATAAAAGTGCTCATTCTTTCGAAAAATGGCTGAAATCCCTCATACGTCACGACGAAGTGGTGAGTTCAATCCAAAATGGTCGCTACATTTCCAAAAAGTACTTATGGGCCGAAAACGGACACCGTGTGCAAAAGTTACGCTCAATTCTTCGTACGCCGACAATCCATGCCTTCCAAATATAAAAGTGATAATTCTTTCGAAAAATGGCAAAAATCCCTCATACATCACGAAGAAGTAGTGAGTTTAATCCAAAACGGTCGCTACATCTCCAAAAAGTACTTATGGGCCCAAAACGGACACCGTGTGCAATAGTTACGCTCAATTCTTCGAACGCCGACAATCGATGCCTTCCAAATATAAAAGTGTTCATTCTTTTGAAAAATGGATGAAATCCCTCATATGTCACGACGAAGTTGTGAGTTCAATCCAAAACGGTCGCTACATTTCCAAAAAGTACTTACGGGCCAAAAACGGACACCGTGTGCAAAAGTTACGCTCAATTCTTCGTACGCCGACAATCCATGCCTTCCAAATATAAAAGTCCTCATTCTTTCAAAAAAGGGCCGAAATCCCTCTTACGTCACGACGAAGTGGTGCGTTCAATCCTAAACGGTCGCTACATTTACAAAAATTACTTATGGGCCGAAAACGGACACCGTGCGAAAAAGTTACGCTCAATTCTTCGTACGCCGACAATCCATGCCTTCCAAATATAAAAGTGCTCATTCTTTCGAAAAATGGCCG
>NW_019246350.1:0-1462 GCF_002742605.1 Olea europaea var. sylvestris
GTCATTAAATACTAAACAGGAAATACCAATTGAGACAATCTCAAAAATACAAACAGGTACACAGCCAGGAGCAGCAGTGGACCTAGCAATATCAAACGAGATATAGCAAGTTCCCGGAAGGTGACTATAAAAAATGGTGATGAACATATAAGAGTTATCAGAATCAAAACTGATGAAGATGATGATACCCCTTTATCATCAAAAGAAGAAGAATATAGATCATTTGCCAAAATTGTTTATGAATTGGAAGAAAATGAATAATATTTTATTGCATCAGGAGATCATGTTTATCCCAGATTAATAATTACTAAAGGTGCAGACCCTTTCATGGTCAAAATGGAGGCAGATAATGGATTTCTGGATTTGATCTATTCAGGAAAAGATTGAAAAGAAATTGAAAAAATTGATGATATATTCAGGGCAGAAGTTTCAAAATTTGCCTAAGGGAGATCGATTCATATCAAATTTTATTCAATAAGTCCCAAGGTTGATGGAAGGATATATTATCCTGCTGAACATATTATCACAATTGGATATGTTGGCCGAAATTTTCAGATTGAAGTTGGCCGAAATAATAAACCACTGCCTAAAATCAATAAATCATGGATAAAATTTCGAAGAGTTTTGGGGATGAAAGTTTTTTATAACATTGCAAAAAACTTGTACGATAAAAAATTCAGATGCTTGTATCAATATGAAGGATGGACACTCCTTACGAATAATGGAAAAGAAAAATCTACTATTTTGAAAGAATATATCCAGAAATTTGATACTCATCAAATTAATGGAAGTCCTACAATAATCCAAGAATCATGCAGATTAAGAGAGTGCTCCACATGCAGACAAGATTAAAAAGATTGACAAAAGATTAATGGAAGGGGATCGACCACTACCAAAGCATCTAGTCAACTGCATATGGAGCCAAAGATAGAGAGGCAATAATAGAGGAAAAGATGCCCCTTTGATGAAAAAGCAAAAAATGCATGTAAAAATGTAGACCCCAGAAGGAAAAGAATAGAGAGACATGTGAGCCTTTTCAAATTCTGATGTATTCAATGATGTAATAAACCAATAATAGCAAGTTTGAGTCATATATAAATAGAGGTCTTTGGGGAAAGAATAGATCATCTCGAGTTAGAAACCATTCTCTTTTTTTAAGCTTTCTTTAAAACCAGTTTTTTTCTGGAAATCCCTTGTATACAATAGAAATCTTGTATAAATCATTATAGAAATAAAATCACAATCTTTTGATATCAAAAAAATATGAGTTTCTAAACCTCCTATCCCATAGATTCTTGATAGATTGAAGAAGATAACTTCTTTCTTACTTTAACAAAGAGAGAATTTTCTTTACTGAAGATCCTTATTCTTAATTCTAAGAAAAGATACAGTGAGGGCAAGAAGCTGAAATAGTAGAATTCCATTAAGGCAAAAGGTCGTTTGAGGGAGCAATTTGCAGATT
>NW_019246351.1:0-1462 GCF_002742605.1 Olea europaea var. sylvestris
TGATACTATTTGAATAGATAAATATTACCTGTTGTCCCTTTTAGGTTTATATAGGGGAATTTGAACTAATGAACTTCCACATGCTAGCCTCAGCAAAGCAGCAATTAAACCTTCATACAAATAGTATTTCCTTCAACTAACTTGACTGACAGTAACTGAAATCTATGGTTTACGCGCTCAAACATAAAATTTCATAAGGCGACATATCTAGTAGCGACGTATACTCATATTCTTTACAGTGTACCTTGAATACGAAATATTTACCTTGTTAATTAGCCATTTGAATCTAGGCTATAAAGATTATGCATGATTAATTCCATTTTAATCAAATATGTCCAAAACCATCTTACTTGTTCAATTTAAAGTTAATATTCACATATGATATTAAAATTGAGAAAGAGCTTTCTGAAATATCTCAGATTTTGTTCAAAATGAAAACCCTATTTATAGAAAATTCCAGTGAGGTCCACCTGTTGATGTGGTTCCAAAAGTTTGGAAGCATGACAACGGTGCCACACCACGCTGAATCTGGTTTATCGCATCTTGCAATTCAACGGTTAAATTTTATTTTATTTTTTAAATTTCAACCCTAGTTATAAAAAATTAAAGTGAGGTCCATCTCTTGATGTGATGAAGTGTGACAAGGATTTCGCACAACCCCAATCATGTTATCGTAGTTTATCATGTAATGCAATTCAACGTGCAAATTTTCTATGTCTATTTTTGTTGGAATTATTCTATTGTCAATTAGATATATTTATCAGTGTCAAAATTATTCTATTGGCATCTAAACAAATATTTAGTCTATTTTAAAATCTTGTTTCCTTATTTTTCATTTTCATCTTTCTTTAAGTTGTAATTATTGTTTTATCCTTCAAAAAATTTGGAGTTATATTTTTCTCTCTTGTTTTCCTTCATTTTAAGATTTAATTTAATTAACTGTTAAATTTAAATTTGAAAGTATTTTTCTCATGTATATCTTCTATACTGTACGTTAATTGACAGCTTTTCTTTGTTTTCATGTATTTTTCTCTATTAATTAATACTGGTGATGTTGTTGTTAGAGATAAGCTCGGGTAATATGACAAAATTGACTTTGCCATTCTATTGGTTAGTTAATGAACCTATACTATTGCAAGGCTGGAATCAAAAGGAAATTTCAGGAAGCTTATCTAAAATTACCAGCATCTGAACAATGAAGCAATTTTAGAAAATTAATAAGAAAGTAAATAATGTACATTAATACAAAAGTATGATAAATGGCAATTAATTTGAACAGTTGTTAAGTGTATATATTTAGGCTTGGGTTGGCTTTCTGCTGTCAATCTTACACCGCCTTTCAAGGTTTAGTCCATCCATACATCTTTTCCCTTAAAACAAATTTTTTGCTTTCTTAATTTACTACTAGTTTTTACTAATTAAGTTTTGCCCAATTTTCTTTTGCAGGTAAACCTTGTGATTA
>NW_019246352.1:0-1462 GCF_002742605.1 Olea europaea var. sylvestris
CTCTGCTCAAACCAGAAATATTGGACGTATGGCCCATATTGAGCATACCTAATGGCTTACACTTCCCTATCAAGCCCCGTTTTGTTTAGATAAAAATTAGATATTTAGTAGATTTAGATAAAGTTGATGTAAAGTGGGGCAGAAAAGTTGTGAATTGTGGTTAAAATTAATTGTTGATTTTAACTTAAATTTTAATTCAATTTTTAGCTAAGCCAAACGTGAACTTATATTAAATTACGAGATCCAATAAAGATCACTCTTATTATGTCTATTAAACGAGAAAATTATTAGAATCTTTTGGACTTCTCCAAAACAACTATACGTTCTGGCATTTTTCTTTTAATTTTTTTAAATTTTTGTGAAA
Source organism: Olea europaea var. sylvestris (assembly GCF_002742605.1). Classification (NCBI taxonomy): domain Eukaryota; kingdom Viridiplantae; phylum Streptophyta; class Magnoliopsida; order Lamiales; family Oleaceae; genus Olea; species Olea europaea. The sequence goes on from NW_019246352.1 coordinate 365, forward strand.
ATTTTCCTTGTCTAATACTCCATATAAAGTAATTTTCAATGTTGTGTCTCGAAATAAAATAAAGTGGAATTTAAATTGTTGTTGAAAAATAACTAGTAGCAGTAACTTGTACAATGGTAAAATGTAAAAATAAAATTTTTCGACCGATCGAATCTCGTGACAGCACAATGTCCTAAAGTGAATTTGCCTGTTGATAACTGCTTCGACTTTGATAAACAATCACTCCCATGATATAACGATCAAACAAACTATTTGTACAGCAATCACGAATTGTTTCAGAACTTTCAAGTGTACTCTAGAAAGAAATTATAAAACTTGAGTATAAAAATTACAGAACATGAAAATTATAATTTCCTTTTTGATATGATAAATCAGATGAAAAATCAAATGAGTGCCCAATCAAAAACCTTTTTATTGTTGCGTGGAATGTGATCTAAACCCTTGACCTCTCACTCAAACTTCACACTTTCGACACTTCATCTAAATTAATTGTTTCTTTCACGTATTATCTTTATTGTATTGATATTGAATATGTCTTTTAACAAACAAAGAAGTGCAAAGCAGTGACATTCATTGTAGTGGATGAGAAATGCTACAAAAATAGGGTCAATAACATGGTTAAAAAAGGGAGGACGCATGTTAAAGCATGAATAGACAGTTTAAAATTTTTAAAAAGAGAAACCCAACCAAATACTGTCAAATCATTCTGTCCATACATCCTTGTTCAACCATCATTGTTGAGTAGATAATTGAAATATGCAGTAGCATTAAAGATCATTTAATTCCTTCATACGAGTTTTAGTTGGGATTGTGCCCACACATTTATGTGCAGTGTGACCCACATATTTGATTAGTAAATACATCTAAAATATTTAAAGAAATTTTTTTTTTCCCAACAATCATATGAGTATTATTTTTGATTGCACGTATTGTCAAGGCAAAATCTGAACAAAGTAAGACACGACATTTTTGTAGGGAAAGTGTTACATGAAGTCAAACGGTTCAATTTACAAAATACTCAAAAATTAATAGGTGATCGTAGTTTTTGAGATACCTTGATCAAAACCTGATTAGAAATTGATTTTTTTTATTATTATT
>NW_019246353.1:0-1462 GCF_002742605.1 Olea europaea var. sylvestris
TGTATGTATATATGTGGACAACATGTTAATAATGGGCAATAGTCACGAAATGTTGCTTAACACCAAAAAGATGCTAACAAAGCGTTTCGATATGAAAGATATGGGTGTGGTAGATGTAATCCTAGGGATTAAAATCTCTAGAACGCAGGATGAAATTGTACTTTCACAATCTCACTACATAGAAAAAGTACTTAAGAAGTTTGACGTGTTTGAGGAAAGTCCTGCGAAAACTTCTCTTGATCCGAGTATACACTTATTTAAGAATATGGGAGAAAGCATATCACAACTAAAGTATTCACAAATAATTGGCAGTCTTATGTATATTACAAACTGCACTCGGTCGGATATTGCTTTTGCGGTGAATAAACTTAGTAGATTTACAAGTAATCCAAACCGTGATCATTGCAAGGCTTTGACGAGGGTTCTAAGATATTTGAAGTATATCTTAACCTATGGATTACATTTCAAAAAATATCCTGCGGTACTAGAAGGATATTGTGATGCGAATTTGATATCCGATATGAAGGATTCCAAGTCTACCAGTGGTTATGTATTCACCATTAGTGGAGCTGTTGTATCATGGAAATCAACAACACAAACGTGCATAGCTCGATCAACGATGTAATCTAAGTTTATTGCTTTGGATAAAGCTGGAGAAGAAGCAGAATGACTTCAAAATTTCTTAGAAGATGTTCCATGTTGGCCCAAGCTAGTACCTGCATTAAGTATACATTGTGATAGTCAATCAGCAATTGGAAGGGCTCGAAGCAGCATGTATAATGGTAAGTCTAGACATATTCGTTGTAGACACAACACCATTAAGCAACTGATCTCAAATAGCGTTATCTCCATAGATTATGAGAAATCAAAGGAGAATATTGCGGATCCACTTACGAAAAGTTTGCCTAGAGATCAAGTGCGTTGCCTCTCGAGAGGAATGTGATTAAAACTTACTACGTAAGAGTTTTTGCAATGGTAACCCTGTCTTGTTGACTGGAGATCCCAAAATCTTGGTTCAAATGGACAACTAAGTTGTGAAAATTTCAGAAGCACTTAGGAAATTAGAATTCCTAACTCATTTTTATGATACTAAAGTGTTTTCTGCAGAGTGAATAGAGGCTAAGATTATCTTTTAATGATTCCTATATCTTGATTAAGTCAAGTGGGGTAGGGCAAAATACTCTTAATAGGAGGTCACCTATATAAGTGTGAAGTGGGGCAGTTTCGATAAGAATTGTGTAAGGTTTGAATTCTCTAAACACTTATGAAATCAAGAAGGGTTCAGGGCCAAAATGAACCCAGTCATGAGAACTAAGTACAGAATAGGGAAGATATCTGTGTGAGTACTGTTGTCTTAACTTACGCCAAAGGCTGAGTGGTCAAGACCTATGGTTCACCAATTAGCCGAGTAAGTCCGATAGTATTTCACTAAGGGAGGTTCAAGGCCAGAAGCCACCATCCC
>NW_019246354.1:0-54121 GCF_002742605.1 Olea europaea var. sylvestris
CATCCTGCTCCATTCATCTCCTGCATTTATGCCTTTGGACCGCAAAGATTAAAACAGCAGGCTGCACTGTAATTCACTGCTTTGGCTTCTGTTCTTGCATTTCTCCATGGCTCTAGGAGCTGCAACTCAAATTCACGCTTTCATTTATTTTGTAATACGAAATTATTGAAATGCAGATGGACGTGCACAAGTATATTCGATCCATTGGATGCAACAAACAAGTCAAACACACCTCGAACATTTAAGTAGGGAAATAAGGGCATGTTTGACATGACATGATTGAACAAGATTAAGAAAGAAAGGCATACGACAAAAACTACAAGTTTTGTTATCCAGAGTTATTTTCTTTCCAGCATACCATAAAACAATATGCATATTTAAATATATACGACAACCCACTAAGGTGACTAGGAAATCAAAGGAAGGTGAATAGAATTGTTCAAGGATACTAACCAAGTCCTATTGCCTCTGTTCCTTTCATTATGCGGAGACGCTTGCATGATCCAACAAACATCCTGTTTCATTCAAATTTATCTTTAGTATATATACACTCTTGTATTTGTACCCCATCCTCATATTAATCAACTCATCTAAGAGCTTAAGCTGCTAGAGGAGGGCCAAATGCATTCATTTAAATCTCATCCTCGACAAGCCCCCTCACATGTAGGTCGAGTTCATTTTTCCACATCAAAGCCTAACAATCTTGTCCTGGACGCCCCAACCCTCACCTCCAATACCAAAGAAGACAATGAGTATGTGAAAATTTTAGAGACTTACTCCCATGGGACATCCCCAACAAGCATCCAATCACTATCTTTGTCTTCATAAGTTGGAACAAAATCAGATCCATTCAGAACATCCATTAGCTTCCTCTCGTTCATGAAATCCATCATTCCTCGAGAATCACATTTACCTTCAATATAATCAAGATCAGTAGATCAATAAATGTATATTAGATCAAACAGCATAATCCCAATTATGCACATAGGCGGCTAAGCTCAGCCCAAAAAGGAAGTTAAATGAGTACTTCCATGTATCAAGCTCATATAACTTTATCATACTTTTACTTGAAAACTAAGACGACTTGAGCATGTAGTATACAATATGAATACTTGAACATGAATGAATGTCTATGCATTTAACATAGATTATTTAATTTGACAAAGTAAATTTCTCTCTCTTTTCTACTCACCCATAGTAAAGGAGCTGAACATTTTGCCTAAGGCGCCATAAAGATCTTGGTAGCTTTTGTACATGTTCAAGTCAACTTTGCGAAGGTAAGGTGCACCATCCATGCTAACCTTTACAAAAGAGGCAGCAGCACCACCTCCCTCCTCGGAGTTTCTCTTTTGAACCGCCATAATACTTTTCCGGAAGGACCGAACTGGTGGCCAGCCCACAACTTGTGCCCTGAATTAATAAAACTTGATTCATATTAAGTTTTTGCAAGCATTGAAAATTTGAACCAATTAAGGGGCTTTTTACTTCATTTGAAACAAGAATTTGAGTCAGAATGGTAAAAAAAACAGCTTAGGCAAAAAAGAGTCATACTTAGCCCCCGTTTGTTTCTCATTTTTGGGAGAATAAGAATGAAAAATATAACCGTTATGGGCTATACAAGATATAGAAATTCAAATTTGGTGGGTTGATGTGATGAATAACGATCATATTTTTTATTTTAATGAGAAAAGAATGAAAACTAAACAGGGCTTAATCCACTCGGCCGGAGAGATAAACCAAAACTAATATAGTTATTCCTGAAAGTATGAATCAGAGACACCTAAGCAATATAATAAATCGTTTGTTTCATTTACATTTTTCCTCAATTTGTTCCTATAATTTCATGTTTCCAATATACTATCATCTCAAGTAAAAATCAATATTCTCCACTTGATATTCTTTCAACACCTATATTTTTTTGTTTATTTTTATGATTTTCTGTCACGAACTCCACTGACATGTTTGTTAAGGAGGAATGAACATTACTAATACTTGAGCATATCCAGTACTAAATGTCAAACACGACAACCAAATCTATTAATTACCATGCTTTGAGTATAAAGAAAGTGAAAAAAGAGAAGTAAAAATTAATTACTTGTAAGGGGACTTGATTGAATCATTAGAGCAAGAAATGAGATTCTTCTCTTTCTGCGAATTCTCCTCTTTCCCAGTCTCCTTCAAAGCAAGATTGAGCTTCAAATCCACAGTTTCTGTGTACCCTCTTTTACCATTTATCACCAAATCTCCATTAACAATCCCTCCTCCGCCAGGTAATCCTAAAAGCAGCTCAGTTTCCTCAAACCCCAACTTTTCCTTCTTGTGCTCTTTACTTATCATATCCATTTTCACTCCAATTTCTGTACAAAGTCTTTTTTTCTTTTTGTGGCGCGGTGACGGGTGCGAGGTGGGGTTGTTCTCGTTATTTTTAATGATGCAGAGCAGAAAGTAAAGTTTATGATAACAATAATGAGAAATTAGAAAAAAAAATTTGTTTATTTAATGGGAAATGTGACACGTGGATCGATTAGTTAAATGGATATTGACCTGCACCGTGATGGTAACCTTATTTTTCCTTGTTTCTTTTGCTTAAATTTGCTTCACTCTCCGTCTTTCTTCAACGTACAAGTCCATAAGAACATAGGAAGGTCGACTTTAAAAGTGTAAATTGAATTTTGTAGTGGCTCGCGCTACGTCACTCTTAGTCCAACGCAGTTCATCCAACGTTGCACGATCTAGACAATATTGAATTCGTAAATCTTATATCATAAATTTGGATGTGCTTTTATTTTTTAAAGTATAGAGTTGAATGTATGTCCTCATAGGCTTCATGTCCCTACAATTAGGTCGAACTATTGGGGCAAATAGAGCACAATTGATATCGATTACACGTGTGCGTAGAGCATTCATACCTGCTTAGATTAAGATAGTATGACACTATTTGATTACTCTTGGTGACATTTGTTTTTGTTTATTGTTTATATCTTATGCATAGTATTTTATGTTAAGTGATTGGTGGATCCAATTGGTACTATTCCAAACCTTCACTTTTCTTGAGATTTGATTTGGATTGCTTCTATTTGGAACAAACAAACTTCTTTTCTTAAAAAACAACATTGTCTCTTTAATTAGAGAGAAGTAGTAATTTTTTTAACAATAAATAACTCAAATTACGAGATGTTCATATGGTTGTGCATTGACGAAGAAAGATTTTTAGCTCTTCGAAATCATAAATAGAAATTTAAAAGATATTTTATATAAGAAAATGACCAAGTAAAAAAAAAAAAGAAAAAGAAAATGAGAAATATTTCTTTAAAATGGTCTCCTTTTAAGTAATATTCTGAAAATTCCATTAGAAACTATCATCACCTTCCTCGTATCAACTGCTTCGTACCATATAGTGCGTCCCGACTTCATTCCCTCTTGTGCAACCACCTTCCCCTCTATTGTCCCACAATTCCCACCCACCCTACCATGCACATACATAATGTATAATAATAAAATTTCCTTAATAAATCATTCTAATTGATAGAGAGGAGTAAAATTATTCGGATCTTGTTACGTATATATCAAGATTCACATAAGATATTACATAATGCCACATGTGCTCTACTATTTACTGGTTTAAAATACATTCAACTTTTTCATCTAATTTTTTTCCTTCACATCATTTTGGATGATGTCTTATATACCATTTTGATGTACAAATAACAAAATCCAAATCATAATATGCTCTCGTCTCTCTTGGATTGAGAAGTTTTTTAAGTGATTACAAGTCCATGCATTGCTTCCTAATCTATTAATTCTCAATATAGATAGTAATTATGTTTAACAATTTATATTGGCTAAATTATGGTAATTGGTGCGAAGAGACTGCTATATGTCATGTAAAATACTACCATCCTGTTTGATGTCCGTCATTTTATTAAAATGAGTTTTGTGATAGTGAATTTTTGAAGATTGTATGATTAAAAATTAGGAAAATATTTTATTATGAGAATATGTAATTGACAATGAATTTGATAAAAAATAAGTTATGAAATAATGGGAATCAAATAGTTGCACATTTCAAACTACTCGTCCTTTACTAACAAAAATTTTCATTGGACATTTTTATTCTTCACCTACAATTGAACTAACAAAGCTCGTCGATTATTTATTTATTTTTCCTTCTTTTATCCCCTTATAGAGACTCTACTGCCAACTCATCATCGGGCTCAATGATTATTGGTTCGATAGTACTGGCATTTTCTATATTTTTGGAAGATTGCACAAGAAAAATAGTAGATGAGAGTATTGGAACTACCAAAGAATTTGGTAATATCCTCATTGAGATTCACGAATCCAATTTAATTCATAACTAGTTACATAAAAAATTTAGCAATAAAAACAACTTACAGAAATATTAAGTACAATGAGAGTTGGAATTGGAGAAATAGTTGAAACAACGAAGGAAAAATTGTGTAATTGCAAAATTATACTACTAAAGAGATGAAAGTATTAAGATATTATGAAGAATACTAAAATGTGACGATCGGCAGCCACATTACAAAACCTTTACAGGGTTCTAGGGGTGGGGTCAGAATTTTTTTCTTCATTTTTTATTGCATCGAAGCCCAGGTTGGACCGACCCCATGTGAGAGGACTGTAAGACCTCTGCGAAAAAAGCTCCGTACACAGAGCTTTATCTAGTGAAGATATTGGTTTACCATGCTTCCCTATCCATAGACCTCAAATTCAACATAAAAAAATAATAAATTCAAATTTCAAGACTTTTGGGGAGTCATCAATGCAGTCTGCATGGCTAAAAAAGCAGCCATACGGACTGCTTAGCTACACGAGCTAGTAGACTCGCTTAGCCTCAGCTCGCGAGCAGGAAGAGCGGCTCCCACGAGAATTCTATTGCTCGGCTTGTTCTCGACTTCTCACACTTGACAGTCTTAAAAGTGTAAATCTCAACAAAATCTCGAAGATAAAAATGTTTTCTAATAAAAATCTCAACTAGAGTAAATACAAACTTTAGCCCTTGTTTGGCTTCATTTTAATGAAATTTTGGAGTAAAATTTTATAATAGTTTTTTTTTTCAAGAATATGTCGTTAAACAATAAGAAATAATTTTTGATTTACATGTAATATTATTTATGAAAAAATGTGTGGTTAAAAATAAATTTTTAAAAAATGAATTTTTGAAACATGAGGACCACAAATAGACAATGATTTGTGCTTGTGGACATGTTAAGACCAAGCATGTCCTAATTCCATGCATTTTCCTACATTCATATTGACTAACTTTCCAAAAAGATTAATTGGTAAATAAAATCTCATTATATACACATACCTAGAAAACCTAAATGTATGTTAGGCTAAAAGAGGGCTGCTTCGTGTGCAGGTAGAGGGTTCACAAACCCTTATTGGAACTTCACAGGGAGGGTGAGTGGGTTAAGTTTTGCTATTGTTTAATTAGGTGGGGCTCACGCATTTATGAGTGATCTGTAAAAATTCTGTCAAACATAGATTTGTACACAGATTTATTTAGGCTAAAAATAGATGGATGGAAAGGGACCCCAAAATTTTAAGGACCGTATCATGTGCTAGATTCATTTGGGGAACCTCATAATATCAGTGGGCTATTGGAGGCTGATCAAACCCTATTATTCCATGTGCACCGCTGCATTATACCACTCTCTCGCATGCCATGGGTATACATCAAATATTTAAATCATATATTTCTTGGGATTCAAAACTTTTCAATAATACATTTCCATTTTTATCAAAATCTACTAAAAATCTAATTTTAATCTTCACCTAACATGGGCATACTATTTGTTGGGAATCGAAATTTCTTTCCATACATAAATAATATCCTTTATGATTAACACTACATAGTAATATTAGTTTTAGTATCCGTATTAGTAGTGACGAATCCAGGAGTTACTGTGAGCTAGGGCAGCCATTGACTGACAACCATCGACCGTCGAACGAAGCAATAAGGAGATTGTTTATTAATATTTAATTAAATAATATTAAAATGTTCTTCAATCAATTTATAAATTTACTAAAATGTAACAATCATATACATATGAAAATATATTCCGATATAACCTAAAATAATAACAAGGAAAAAATACAATAGCAAATATATGATGCAACCTCACTTCATAACTGTAAGTTGAGACGACTGCATTTCCAAGATCTCATATTTTGAAAGCCCTCAAAAATTGTCTCATTCTCAAATTTTTTTTAAAACTTTCTTGCTTCATGTAGACCACCAGATTGTCTCATCTTCATTTTTTTCTGGATTGTCTCATTCTCTTGTAGTTGCCACTAGTAATATCAAAGCCAATGTTGAAGGTTGTTTTTATTGAGAGCCTATTTGATTTAGTTTTTTTGAAAATCTATTTTATGAACAATATTTTTTTTTGAAGGAAGCGTAATTAAAAAATAGGAAAAATTATAAATCTACTTGCAAAATTATTTTATTGAAGGAATGTATAACTATAAATAATTTTTTTTAAAATATTATTTATACTGAAAATTTAAAGAAACAACGAAGTTTTTCTTGGTTTATACTGCATTACTCAAGTGCTACAAGAAATAAAAAAGACACTGAAAAAAAGTTGAAAAACTACTTTCTACTTTTTGTATAACTAGAGGGAGTAAGCTGGGTAATTTCGCAAAAAAATGAGAACTAGGCTGGCATTCTCTTCAACACTATCATCGCTACACCCCTCAGGAGATGCTCTCCAATCCTCCGTTATTTGGTCCATCCTATGCCCGGAACCTTCACTCTCCATTCTAAAATGTACAGCTATTTAAAGCAATATTCTTTAGGAAGTGATATAGTAGTCCTTATTTTAGGTATGGTTCAATACTCACAGCCTCAGCTTCATTCTTAACAATGGCTTCCTGGCAGACTATCCACAGGCCGCTCAAGCGGCAAGTACTTTACCGAAAGCCAGCACGAACAGTCGCCTAGCTTACTGGGTGCTGGCTCCACCATTGCGTATAAGAGTTTTTAATGGATTCTATGAATTTCAATTTACATGGCAGACAAATAAAAAGACTTTCAGTTCACGTAGACTTGATTACTAATAAATAGACTATCAAGTTCAAATTTCAATTCCAATGATTTTTTCTTTAACACAATTCATTTCCAATAAGTATTTAATAGGAGAAAAAAAAGAAACAGGAGAGATAAATCATAAATTCTATTGATGCAGTTCGTCTAATAGAGCTTCCACATCTGGACGGATCTCATTAAGATGTCTATTTTTAGTTGCTACGTTAGTAAGACAAAGTCATATTTAAGTTACGTTTGAGATGAGTTTTTCAACAATTCACATTAGTGCTCTAAATGGTCGTAGACTCCACGTATCTATTGTCGATAAAATTAGGTCATATTTTGATTTATTGGACAATGAATTAGTTTGGTTCACTGTACAGAGACTAGTACAAGCACCAATTATGCTTTACAACATTATACTTATCAACCCTGTAAATCGTTGATGTAAAATTTTCTAACAATTTCTTTATTAAACGAAGTACCACATCGTCTTGACTGTTCTTAAGCAATTATATCAATCCCCTTTCGGATGTCAGGAATAAAAGCCCCATCAATTCTTAACTCTTACACTAACTTGAACTTGGAAAAAAATTGAGTGAGCGGCTTACTTTTGACATAATTTTCAATGGGACCCGTTGGTCCAATGTGGAATATCAAAGTTGATAGGTGTTCTCCTCTACGAGAACATCGATTTCATGTATTTATTTGTAAAAAATGAAGCTCGCGTGAATGAGAAATTGAAACTCAAAGTTGGCCATTGGAAATTGGTTTTGTGGGAAAAAATGCATTTATCCCACATAGAAAAACCAAGGAAACTTAAACCACTTTATATATGGCTATGCTTTGGAGATGTGTAATCATGTGTAGCATAGAGGCTCTCTCCACGCGCGCGCAGGGGGGTGCAAATCACGAACCGAAATGGCCTTCAGACCTTGAACTTGGGTGCGGGCACGACCTGCGCACATGAATGTCGGACCGAACAAGGCAAAAATGGCTTTCTCCAATGACTTTTGAGTTTCTAAACTACAGAAACTCCCAATATTTATTGCTAGAACTGAAAAGCTGAAACTCCAGTGGTTAATGTTGTAACTCCAGTGATTCCAATGGACTGGACTCAGTCTATATAAGGGATGCTCAATCTAACAGTTCAATACACGAACGAAAATATTCTTCTCAGTTTTCCACACAGTGTCGTTTTTTCATAGCTCCAGTTTCCATACAGTGTAGTCTCTGTTCCCTTCCAGTCATGTGCAGTTTGCCGAAGTAGGACTGCGGTGCTCGAATTCTGCTTATTACCGTTGTATCCTGGGAGACAGCCGCTCGAACTGAACCTCCAGCACCTACGGTGAGGGGGCGAAACTCTCTTAAGGAAACTGTGCACGCACAGGCCTCGATTTGAAATCTGCTGCAGTTTGTGTTTTCTTTCAGCAAATTTATTTCATTGCAGTTCGTGTATTTTCTTTGCAGATTCAGTTTATCCTTACAGTTTTGATTTCCATTTATTTCTGCAGATTATTTTCACATTACTATTTAATTCATGCAGTTTGTAATTCCATAGTGTGTAGCTTCCAGATTCATCGTTTACAGTTTTAGGCTGCAGTTAACTTATATTTTTGATTTTATGTTGTTAAATTTTTTTTTTCAGTCGTTGGAAAATTCTGAAACGAATTTTTTTTTTATAAATTGAAATCGTTTGCCTCGTGGTTATTAATTTCAATAGTAGGCTATTGCATTTGAATAAAACTTATAAAACTGGTTTCATCCACTAGCGACTTGTTTTTCTACAAGTTTAAGACAGTTTTCAAATTCGGAAAACAAGAGTTGGTTTTTGGTTTAACTGAATTTTAGTTACTTGGAACTAATATTTGGTTTTAAAAAACAAGAGTCATTTTTTTTTTGGTTTCGTTGAATTGTAGTTTCTTGGAACTAATATTTGGTTTGTTTTCAAAAATGACAACTGAATCAAACAACATGGATGTGACCCAAAATGTTCCCGCTAGAAATCAGGCCGTGGGTTCTAATGTGGCTCAAGGGCCAAGCTCCGTTGTGGCTCAGACTGTGGCTAGAATATTAAGTCATGTTGAGAGCCAAACTGTAACTGTTCCGGTTAATCATGGAGAAAATTTGGAGAAATTCAATGGCTTGAATTTCAAAAGGTGGCAGCAGAAAATGCTCTTTTACTTGACTACCTTGAATCTTGCGAGATTCTTGACTGAAATTGCTCTAAAGCTTAATGAGGGCGAGAGAGATGTGCAAGCATTGAGTGCACTTGATGCTTGGAGGCATTCGGACTTTTTGTACCGAAATTATATCATGAACAGCCTTGCAGATGCGCTATACAATATGTATAGCACCATGAAAACTGCTAAGGAATTGTGGGAGTCCTTGGACCGAAAATACAAAACTGAGGATGCCAGGGCTAAAAAGTTTATAGTCGGCAAATTCCTAAACTATAAGATGGTGGACTCCAAAAACTATTATCAGTCAAGTGCAAGAACTCCAAGTGATCCTTCACGAAATTCATGCCGAAGGAATGATGTTGATTGAAACTTTTCAGGTGGCTGCAATTATAGAAAAATTACCCCCCGCGTGGAAAGATTTCAAGAACTATTTGAAACACAAACGAAAGAAAATGAACGTCGAAGAACTCGTTGTTAGACTTCGAATTGAAGAAGACAACAAGAGTTCCAAGAAGAAGTGGTTCAATCCTGGTGTGGCCAAAGCCAATGTTGTGGAGCTTGGTCAAAGTAATAAGAACTACAAGAACAAGTTTGGGCCATCCGGTAGTAAAAGAACCAAGCAAGGACCGAAAGGTGGAATTGTCAAGAAGAAATTCCAAGGGAAATGCTTCAATTGTGACAAAGTGAGTCACAAGTCTTCGGAGTGCAGATTACCGAAGAAGAAGAAAGAAGCGAACATGGTTGACTACATTGCACAAGATGTGTCAGAGCTGAATCTCGCAGCAGTCATTTTTGAAGTAAATATGGTGGGTTCAAACCCTAAAGAGTGGTGAATTGACACCGATGCTACAAGGCATGTGTGCTCTGATAAAGAGATGTTTGATACGTTCGAAGCTATTGAGAATGAGGAGAAATTGTTCATGGAAAATTCAGCAACTTCTGAAATCAAGGGTCAAGAAAAAGTGGTTCTGAAGATGACCTCGGGAAAGGAGCTGACTCTCATCTACGTGATTTATGTGCCAGAAATTTGCAAGAATTTAGTGTTCGTGTCGCTTTTGAATAAGCATGGTTTTCGCATTATTTTTGAGTCAGACAAAGTCATTCTGTCAAAAAGTGGAATGTTTGTCGGAAAAGGTTATGTTTCCGATGGTATGTTTAAACTCAATGTAATGGTTGTGAAACCAAAAATGAATAAAGCAAGTTCTTCTGCTTATTTGCTTGAGTCTTCCAATTTGTGGCATGGTAGAATAGGACACGTTAACTATGATACTTTACGAAGACTAGTTAACTCTAACTGCATACCTAAGTTCAATAATGATTCCAAACATAAGTGTGAAACTTGTGTTGAAACGAAATTGACAAGGTCATCGTTTAAATCAATTGAATGGAACACAGAACCACTAGATTCAGTTCACAGTGATGTGTATGATCTAAAACATGTACAAATAAGAGGTGGCAACAAGTATTTTATTACTTTTGTCGACGATAGCACAAAATACTACTATGTATATCTGCTTAAAAGCAAGGATGAAGCGATAGAGAAATTTATTCTCTATAAGAATGAAGTTGAGGATCAACTTAATAAGAAAATTAAGGTGCTGCAAAGTGATCGAGGTGGTGAGTATGAAGCACTGTTTGCTGAATTCTGTGTACAACACGGAATCATACATGAAACCACCGCGCCTTATTCATTGCAATAAAATGGTGTTGCTAAATGGAAAAATCGTACCTTAAAAGAGATGATGAATGCAATGCTCATAAATTCTGGGTTACCTCAGAACATGTGGAGGGAAGCTGTGTTATTAGGAAATTACCTTTTAAATAAGGTGCCCCGAAAGAAATCGAAAAAGACCCCTTATGAGTTATGGAAAAGAAGAATGTCTACCTATAAACACTTGTGAGCGTGGGGGTGTCTTGCTAAAGTGGTTGTTCCACCACCAAAGAAGGTAAGGATAGGCCGAAAACTATAGACTGTGTCTTCATTGGCTCTGCACATAATAGCAGTGCGTATCGCTTTCTTGTGTATAATTCAAAAATTCCAAACATACACAAAAATACGATAAAGGAATCAAGGAATGCTATATTCTTTGACAAAGTATTTCCATACAGATCCAAAGAGGAAGCAAGCTCCTCTAAACGAACATACGAGACAATGACTGAAAATAGTCAGAACGAAGAATTAGAAGAGGAGACTGAGGTTAGACGCAGCAAACGGGAAAGGACAGAAAAATCTTATAATCCTGATTTTCTAACCTATATGCTAGAAAGTGAACCTCAAAGTTATCAAGAAGTAATGAATTCCTCGAAAGGACCTCAATGGAAAGAAGCCATTAAAAGTGAAATAGATTTCATACTACAAAATCATACATGGGAGCTAGTGGATCTTCCTCCAGGAAGCAAACCACTAGGTTACAAATGGATTTTCAAAAGGAAAATGAAAGCAGATGGAACTATCGAGAAGTATAAGGTCAGATTAGTAATTAAATGCTACAAACAAAGGGAAGGCCTTGATTACTTTGATACGTATTTTCCAGTGACGAGAATAACATATATTAGGATGATACTTGCGATTGCCGCTTTGCAAAATCTTGAAGTACATCAAATGAATGTTAAAACTGCCTTTCTAAATGGAGATTTAGAAGAAGAAATTTACATGGAACAACCTGAGGGGTTTTCGTCACCAGGACAGGAAAAGAAAGTCTGTAAATTGGTGAAGTCACTATATGGCTTGAAACAAGCACCAAAACAATGACATGAAAAATTTGACAATGTCATGATTGAGAGTGGATTTAAAATCAATGAATGTGACAAATGTATTTACGTCAAAGACACTAAAGATGGATATGTCATCATATGTCTTTACGTTGACGACATGCTTATTGTTGGTAGTGACAATAAGATGATTGAATCCACTAAAAATATGTTAAACTCGAGATTTGACATAAAAGATATGGGTTTAGCTGATATTATACTTGGAATGAAAATCTCAAGAATATTAAATGGGCTTGTTTTAAGTCAGTCACATTATGTGGACAAAATTTTAGGAAAATTCCAAAAGGATGATACTGGCTTGGCTAGAACACCAATACATATGAGTTAACATCTATCTAAAAACAGAGGAGAAAGTATCTCTCAAGTAGAATACTCGAGAGTTATCGAAAGTCTAATGTACTTAATGAGTTGTACTAGACCAGACATAGTCTACACAGTCAGTAAATTGAGTAGATACACGAGTAATCCAGGAGCTGATCACTGAAAAGGAATTGTAAGAGTACTAAGGTACTTAAGATATACTCGTCACTATGGACTACATTATACTAGATATTCAGCAGTCATTGAAGGATACAGTGATTGTAATTGGATATCTAATATAAAAGACTCAAAATCCACCAATGGATATGTGTTCACATTGGGTGGTGCTGCCATATCGTGGAAATCCTCTAAGCAAACGGTTATAACCAGATCTACGATGGAATTTGAGTTCATAGCTCTAGATAAATGTGGTGAAGAGGCTGAATGGTTGCGCAACTTCTTAGAGGATATTCCAAGATGGTCAAAACCTATGCCAACAATTTGCATATATTGTGACAGTCAATCGGCAATAGGAAGGGCACAGAGTAACATATATAATGGTAAGTCTAGACATATACGTCGCAGACACAATACCATAAGACAACTACTCTCAACTGGAGTTATCACTATTGACTATATAAGGTCAAAAGATAACATTGCGGATTCGTTAATCAAAGGGTTAAATAGAGAGTTAGTTATGAAATCATCGAAAGGAATGAGACTTAAGCCCTTGAAAGAATAAGTCATTACAAAGGAAAACCCAACCTAGTTGACTGGAGATCCCAATATCTAGGTTCAATGGGAAAACCTAATTGTAAAGACTTGATAAAATCACTGTGGGGATATTACCTCCTGTCCATTCCTATGATGTAACAGTGATGCCCGTAAGGTTGAAGGATAAGCAATAGACTTTTAATGATTCTTATGCATCGTAAATCGAGCCAAGTAATGCGGCTTACTTGTAATAAAAAATCACCTATGTGAGAGAGAAGTGGGGCCGCTTCTAAGAGAATTGTGTGGAGCTCAATTCTTAAGAACTCTCACAGAACCAGGCATATGTTCATGGTCAAAACGAACATAACAATGAGAACTGGATTGTGTTAGGAAGAATCCTGTGTGAGGTATATCATCGTTTACACAAACGACAGAACAGTTCAAGGACATCGCGTCTACTGGTCAGCCAGTAAAGTAAATATGCTTTTACAAGGGAAGGTTTAAAGGGTAACACCTACCTATCCTATGCAGGATTCAACCGCTGAACTTTATCACCAAGTCTTGTGTCTCACGTTTCGTGTCTCTCCCAATTTTCATTTATGTGGGGGATTGTTGAAAAAAATTGAGTGAGCGGCTCACTTTTGGCACAAGTTTTGATGGGACCCGTTGGTCCAATGTGGAATATCAAAGTTGATATGTGTTCTCCTCCGCGAGAACATCGATTTCATGTATTTATTTGCCAAAAATGAAGTTCGGGTGAATGAGAAATTGGAGCTCAAAGTTGGTCATTGGAAGTTGGTTTTGTGAGAAAAATGTATATATCTTGTAACGCTCCAACCCTTTGTGGACCGGAATGTTACTTGCTTTACTTAACTAATCGGTGGTTTAGTCATAGGAGAATATGTTTTAGCGGAAGCTTAATTTTTACAAATGATAATTTTAACAATAACCTTTCGAATATTTTAAATAAAACACTGAATAAAAAATAACGGAACGTAATTTATTTGAAGAAAACACGACTTGTTCTCGCGTTCAGTGTTATTCAAATACTTTAAAGAAATAACATTGAAAACGTTCACAAAAATAAATCTAAATAACTTGTTCACCGGGTTTTTCATGGGCTCGTTGCACCACTCTCCATCTTTTCCATCATCCAGGCCCAAGGTAGAATCATATCAATCTGTAGAGAAGGGGTTAAACCCGTGAGTTCAAAAAACTCAATAGATATCATTGGTGCATTTGTGATCAAGCTATACATTTTAAAACTGTAACTTTAGAAACCTTTTCATCAATAGGATTTCCAGTAGAATCCCAAATACGTAGAGTCATGACTTAGCACGAAACCTCGACCGGAAGTACATGCCGTACCCGGAGGTACTATTGGACATACAAAGATTAACATAAATCTTTATTTGCTAGAAACTTATAACTTAACACGAATTAACACTTTGCACCTCTACCTACCTTGATTGATGCTTTGAACCTTGTTGAAAAATGCACTCCTTTGATGTTAAAAAAAAACACTCCGTTGAGAATTAGTGCTTGGAAAATACTTCTTGATAGCACCAAAACTTTTAGGAAAAACTAATTTTCCTCCCTCTCCTTTCTCTTTTTCTAGACTTGAAAACTCTCTCTTTTATGCTTAGAAACTTTTGCCTTGGTGTAAAAAATGTGTATGCATTGGGGCCTATTTATAGGTGAAAAACTCACAATTTAAGGGCAAGTGAAGGGCCTAATACTCATTAATACGGGTGCCATTTATGTGGGAGTTATAGGTTTAAGAAGGTGCTAGAAAATCGTGTAGGAATTTCACTTTTCAAATTCCGCGTACTTCGGTTGATACTGTACAGCCTTTAGTATTTCTATCATAACTTCTTCTCCCGATATCCGATTGAGGTAATTTAAAGTGCGTTGGAAAGCTAACTCAAAGAGTTACAATTTTCTTTAGATATCATTTTCCAAATCGAATGTTTTCTAGGTCGTAAATGGGTCTCAAATGAGACTAAAAATCTGAAGTATACTTTAGCCATTCAATATTCATGTCTTAGTGCCACTAAGATGTTTAAAATTATTTGGGGTTCTATATATCCCATATAGGAAAACCAAGGAAACTTAAACAACTTTATATATGGCTATGCTTTGGAGATGTGTAATCATGTGTAGCATAGAGGCTCTCTCCACGTTCGCGCGCAGGGAGGTGTAAATCCCGAACCGAAATGGCCTTCGGACCTTGAACTTGGGTGCAGGCGTGACCTGCGCACACGAATGTCGGACTGAACAAGGCAAAAATGGCCCCATCGGAGAGCCCACGTTTTGCCAATTTTTTTTGGCTTTCTCCAATGACTTTTGAGTTTTTAAACTGCAGAAACTCCCAATGTTTATTGCTAGAACTGAAAAGCTGAAACTCCAGTGGTTAATGTCGTAACTCCAGTGACTCCAATGGACATGACTCAGTCTATATAAGGGATGCTCACTCCAACAGTTCAATACACGAACGAAAATCTCTCTTTGCATACGAAAATATTCTTCCCAGTTTTCCACGCAGTGTCATTTTTTCCCAGTTCCAGTTTCCATACCTTTCCAGTTTCCATACCTTGTAGTCTCTGTTCCCTTCCAGTCACGTACAATTCACCGGAGTAAGACCGCGATGCTCGGATTCTACTTTTTATCGTTGTATCCTGGGAGACAGCTGCTCAAACTAAACCTCCAGCACCTACGGTGAGGGGGGTAAAATTGTCTTAAGGAAACTGTGCACGCACAGGCCTCAGTTTGAAATTTGCTGCAGTTTGTGTTTTCTTTCTGTAGATTTATTTCGTCGTAGTTCGTGTAGCTTCTTTGCAGATTTAGTTTATCCTTGCAGTTTTAGTTTCAATTTATTTCTACAGATTATTTTCGCATTACTATTTAATATATGCAGTTTGTAGTTCCATAGTGTGCAGCTTCCAGATTCATCATTTACAGTTTTAGCCTGTAGTTAACTTATATTTCTGATTTTATGCTACTAAACATTTTTTTCAACCGTTGGAAAATTCTAAAACGAAATTTTTTTATAAATTGAAATCGTTTGCCTTGTGGTTATTAATTTCAATAGTCGGCTATTGCATTTGAATAAAACTTATATAATTGGTTTCATCCACTAGCGACTTGTTTTCCTACAAGTACAACTGTCTTTTAAGTGTCAACTACAAATGCTTTTAGCCATCGCAATTAGCTAAGGTCCATACCTTCGTTTAGCCACATGTGGAGATTCATCCCTTGTATTTGAAAAATTGATAAAAGTTGTGATCTGTGGTTAAAATCGAAGTTTAACTCAACGAAAAGTTGATAAATAGAAAGTTATAAAGAAAATAGAATTGCTATTATTGACAAGTTAAAAGCTCTTTAAAATTATATAATATTTGCATAAATAATTATCAGAGTTTCCATGTTTCCTCATTATAACCGATTCTTAATTGTTTATGATATTAGACATCGCTAATTACCTACAACAACAGACAAGATATGGGTTCTGCCGCTAGCCCACACCACCCGTGGGCATACAACACCCATGCCGGGACATCAACCCCCTAAGCGCTCTACGCCCATACCGGACATCGACCCCCATGGGTGCTCTACACCCATGCCGGGACATCGACCCTCTAGGCGCTCTATATCTATGTCGGGACGTCGATCGCCATGGGCACTCTACATCCTGACTGGACCATCGACCACCATAAGGCTCATTACCACTACACGGTCAATACAATACTTAGCCAAAAATCATAAATTGGGTAGAGTTCACGCGACGGTCGTTATGAACACGACTAGATGTTGAACGGTTGGAGGTTACCACTAAGAACGTGGGGGCAATGGAAGAGCTTATGTGGAACACGTGGCACCATAACCGTCGGCCTTCACATGACTCTAATCGCCTATAAATACTCCAAAAGGCAAAACAGGTAAAAATCTTGGAAAAACTTTGGTTATTTGAATATCTTCTTTCTTCTTTCCTAACTTTCCGTAATTCGATACTAATTCTCATGCCAGAGGTACAATGAGGGAGAAAGCCCCGACCTCACTTTTGCAGATAACAATTGGTCATCGGAACGGCGGAAGCACCCTACACTGCCAGGTGGGAACGGAGGTTCTTTCCTTAACCATTTCATTAGCATTGTCCATGGGAAGATTTGAACTTAGAAGCTATGTCGAGAAGACGAACAAGGAGTGATACTCGTTTGGTTGGGAATACGACGGAGACGGAGTTGGAGTCGGAGTCAGTTGCAAGGGGTCACCAACCATTGTCACCCCTGCAGTATGTGACGTAGAGTCAATTCAGCGCTTTGGAGACTCAGTTGGCAACAATGATGGTGCTCTTACAAAGCCATTCACAGAGAGCCGTGATCCCTCCATTGAGCCTGACGAAAGTGACAAACCAACAGCCGCCTTAAGTGCCACCCGCGATTGTTCTACCCATCGCTCGGCAGGTGACGGGAGATTTGGGGGCTCCAGTGGTCGTAGCTCAGTAGCCCCCGAGGCCTATGGTGGACCTGGAACAAAAGATGGAAGAAATGATGGCCCAGAAGATAGATCATGCACTATCAAAGAGGAAGGATAAGCGGAGGCAGATGGTTTTGGAGGAAGACTCGTTTGCACCGGAGATCATGGCGGTTCCCTTACCTAAAGGCTTCAAACAGCCCATGATAGAAGCATATGATGGAGTCACGGATCCGCTTGGCTACTTACGGACCTTCGTTAATCTGACGAAACTTTCTGCGGCCCCAGACGCAGCGATATACCGGTCCTTTTCCCCACACTCAGGAGGGAGGCCAGGGACTGGGTAGCAACCTTGGCCCCGTGGTCTATCAAGATGTTTGATGAGCTCTCCAGGAGCTTTGCGACTTACATCCTAAGCAGCAAGAGGAAGAAGAAGATGGCCATTGGGTTGATGCAGGTCGTACAGGAGAAGGATGAATCATTGCAGGAATACTTGGCCAGGTTTAGCCGAGCGACTCTTGGCATAAAGGACCTGCAAATGTCTGCAGTGGTTACTGCCTTGATGAACGTAATGCGAAATTGGGCCTTTAAGATGTCACTTTCCAAGAATTTCCCAGAGTCGATGCATGACCTGTTGAAGAAGGGAGACAAGTATGTCGATGAGGAGGAAGTGAGAAGGTAACTAAAAATCTTAGGGATGGATGGGAGATGGAAACTCATAAGTGAAAGACAAGTGATGAGCGAAGGCATGCTGATAAGAATAAGCCGAAGAATGAACGCATAAACAAGGGTTATACCTAGGACCGGTCAGTCAAGTAGAAGCAAGAGGAGGTCAAAGTACCCACCCCTTTGAACAACCCACGAACAAAGTTATTAATGGAAATACAACACATGAAAGAGCTTCAATGGCCTAAACCGATGCTGACTCTCTCCAACAAGAGAAATCAAAGTAAGTACTGCCATTTTCATAAAGATCACGGACATGATACCGAAGAACGTCTGCAGTTAAAGGAGAAAATTGAGCACCTACTAAGGTGGGGACTATTGGCTAAGTATGTAAAAAATGACAGGGGCAAGCAAAGGGTCAAGGATCGACCCCCACCTAGGGTAGGAATGGTAAACATGATCATCGGGGATGTAGCATCGGGCGACGACTCAAATTCTGCTAGGAAGAGCTATGCGCGTTCCGTGGGGGTCTGCTCTATCCAGAAGAAAGCAAGGTTCAACCAAAGTATTACTTTCAATGAAGAGGACTTGATCGGTATAACGCATCCCATGATGACGCCTTAGTGATAATAGGCAATATAGCAGATTTTGACATGAAGAGGGTGTTAGTTGACGAGGAAAGTGCGACGATTGTCCTCACCTGGGATGCCTTCTTAGGTCTAAAGATTTCCCCCCAGAAGTTGAAGATGGTGACTACCCCTCTATAAGGCTTTGGAGGGGCAACAGTGATATCAGAAGGAAATGTTGAGCTTTCAGTTAAGCTAGGCACATATCTAGCGACGGTGGTGATTGTAACTAACTTTTTGGTTGTCAAGACCCCCATGGCCTACGATGCCATTTATGGCTGGCCATTGCTAAATGCAGTTGGTGCTGTTCCATCAACCTACCATCAAGTTATGAAGTTTCCAACTAGCAGGGGAGTCGGGTGTGTGTGAGGAGACCAGCATACATCAAGGAAATGCTATGTGGATAGTATACAGGCTAAAGGCTCACTACCAATCATGATGCTGGATATGGAACTCCCAAGAGGGCAGATCAAGCCTCTCGATATGACTGAAAAAATCTTCGTAGCCGAGAGATGGGAGTTTAGTGTTGGAACAGGTTTGGAATCTGAAGAGAAGGAAAAATTGACAAAGTGTCTAGCCAATAACTTGGACGTCTTTGTTTGGGGCCCAGAAGACATCCCAGGGATCAGCCTGACCATTGCGTAGCAGTGCCTCAATCTCCAACTAGGGGCTAAGCCAGTGAAGCAGAAAAAAGAAATCTTACCCCGAAGAGGCAGACCGTAGCCAGAGTAGAGGTAGAAAAATTGTACTTGTGAAGAAGTCAAACGGAAAGTGGCGCATGTGTGTAGATTATACTGGGTTGAACAAGGTATTACCAAAAGACTCATACCCGCTTCCCAGGATAGATCACCTGGTGCACGCTACATCGGGTCATGAAAGGCTCAGCTTTCTAGATGCATTTTTCGGGTATCATCAAATTTTAATGGCCAAATCTGATCAGGAGAAGACATCATTTATCACAGACTTTTGCGCATACTGTTACAGAGTCATACCATTCAGTTTAAAAAACACTAGGGAAACTTATCAGAGAATGGTGAACAAAGTCTTTCGTGGGCTGATCAGGGATGTTGTAGAGGCCTATGTTGATGACATGGTGGTCAAAAGTGCCAAGGCTAATGACCATGTGGCCTGTTTGCAGAAAGTGTTTGATATTGCCCAACAAAACAGATTGATGTTCAATCGAGAGAAGTGTGTTTTTGGTATTACAGGAGGAAAATTCCTAGGCTTCATGATCACGCAAAGAGGCATCGAAGTAAACTCGGACAAAATTCAGGCAATACTGGAAATGAAAAGCCCCATCAGTAGAAAGGAGGTCCACAAGCTAACAGGACGGGTAGCCTCTTTAAATCGTTTCGTGAGCCGGGTGGCGGATAAATGCTACCACTTCTTCAAGGCTATAAGGGGTTTCTCCAATTTTGAGTGGACCCAGGAGTGTGAAGAGTCACTTAAGTGCCTAAAGCAGTCATTACAAGAGCCTCCAATCTTAACCAGTCCATGCCCAGGGGATGTGTTATGTCTCTATTTAGCAGTCTCACCATGGGCAGTGAGCGCGGTGGTGGTGAAAGAATTCTCAAAGGCGCAAAAACCGGTCTACTATGTGAGCCAAGTATTGAGGGACGCAGAGGTAAGATACAGCCTGGCTGAGTAGTTGGTGTTTGCATTGATTGTCGCTGTTAGAAAGCTGAGACCATACTTTCAATCTCACACGGTGCAAGTAATGACTGACCAACCTATCAAGCAGATCCTACATTGACCAGAAACCTCTAGGAGGCTGTTGAAATGGGCAATCGAGTTAAGTGAGTTTAGTATCGAGTTTAGGCCAAGGACGGCTATTAAGGGATAGGCTCTAGTAGATTTTATCACTGAGCTCACCATTCTGCCTGAGCACCCGCCAGGTTAACAGGCAGATTGGAAAATTTTTGTGGACGGATCTTCGAACGATGAGGGATCAGGGGCGGGGATTATAATGATAGTGCCAAATGGTGAAGAGTTGGAATACTTGTTGCGTTTCGATTTCCTAGCTACAAATAATGATGTCGAGTACGAGGTGGTGATCATGAGTATAGGACTGATAGCCAGACTCGGGATAACTTCAGTAGAAATTTGCAATGACTCTCAGTTGATAGTTGGGCAAGTGATGGGGGAATTTGAGGAAAAAGACGAAAAGATGGCGACGTATTTAATGGAGGTCAAAAATTTGCAGAGGGGGTTCACCAGGTTCAAAATAACAAAAGTCCCTCGAAAAGACAATGAGCGGGCGGACGCATTGGCTAAGCTTGCATCCGCTAACCCCAGACTTCTGCCTCGCATAGCAGACGTGCAAATCTTGCGGTGACCTAGCATCCAACATGTGGCCGATGTTGTGAATGTAGAGTATGGGGAAAGTTGGATGGACCCGTTGGTTGAATATCTCATAAAGGACAAGCTGCCAGACGATGTTTTCGCAGCAAGAAGGCTAAGGGTTTGGGCAGCCTCATTTGCCATCATCGATGGGCTGCTTTACAAGAGAGGTTTCACAATGCCGTATTTGAAATGTTTGCGGCCGACAGAAGCACGAGAGGTACTAGTTGAGATACATACAAGAACTTGTGGCAACCACCAAGAGGTGACCACCCTTGCGTTCAAGGCACTACAACAAGGATATTATTAGCCTAATATAAAGGAAGATGCTAAGGAGTTGGTGAGGAAGTGTGATGCATGTCAACGCCATGGAAATTTGATCCACATTCCAACCAAGCAACAGACGACATTTTTTGGGATGTGTCCTTTCTTCCAATATGGGATGGACATTTTGGGGCCTTTGCCCCTGGCCAAGGGGCAAAGGAAGTTCTTGCTAGTTGCCATAGACTACTTCACTAAGTGGGTGGAGGTTGAGCCCTTGGCCACCATCACAACGACAAAAGTGCAAGGTTTCGTCTGGAAAAATATCAAATGTAGGTTTGGCTAACCCTGAGTAGTCATTACAGATAATGGCAAACAATTCGACAATCACAGTTTTAGAGCCTTCTGCATAAGCTACCACATCGACCATAGGTTGACTTCAGTCGCTCACCCACAGTCAAATGGACAGGCTGAAGTGACTAATCGAACCATACTATGGGATTTGAAGACAAGGTTGAAAAAGGAAAAAGGACTTTGGGCGGACGAGTTTCCCAATGTACTATGGGCGTATCATACGACCCTATGGAATGCGGAACATCACAAAAAGTACTATCAGTAGACCCGCAAATCAGAAAGATAGTATATTTTCTTTGTAAATACAGTAGATAGGTTGGTTTAATTGTTTCTTTAATGTAAGGCCTGTTATAGGCACAATCTATTGCAATTATTCATGTTACTCAATGAAAGGCCCTGGAGGTGGCAGATGATAAGGGCGCTAAGGAAAGGCTAGCCTAGTTGGGATGTCCCGGTGCGCCTCCTGAGCTCCCTAAGCCAAGCAATTTATATGTTGATATGCGGCTTTAACCCCCCACGACAACTCGACAATGTTTTTTATTCTTAGCGGAGGGCCATCAAAACCAAAAATTTGGTTAAGACCCTAAACCGCTAGACCTCACAATCAATGGTTGACATAGCCGAAGGGGCTAGACGGAGAGCCATTAAAACAAAAAAAATTGGTTAAGGCCCTAAACTGCTAGACCACACACTTGACGGTCGACATAGCCCAAGGGGCTAGGTGGAGAGCCATAAAAACTAAAAAATTGGTTAAGACTCTAAACCGCTAGACCACACAATCGACGGTCGACATAGCTTAAGGGGCTAGGCGGAGAGCCATAAAAATCAAAAAATTGGCTAAGGCCCTAAATCCCTAGACCACACAATCAATGGTCGACATAGCTCAAGGGGCTAGGCGGAGAGCCATAAAAATAAAAAAAATGGTTAAGGCCCTAAACCGCTAGACCACACACTCGACGGTCGACATAGCCCAAGGTTTTAGGCGGAAAGCCATAAAAATCCAAAAAATTGGTTAAGACCCTGGAACGCTAATGTTTTACACTCGATGGAATGATGTAACCCCAAACAAGCGAGTAAAAATCAATAGTTGAAATACAAAAAAGAGTTGAACAATAACAACGTTCAATAAGAAGGTTTCCATACACAAAATGAAATATAACCTCCTGTCCACATCCCGAATCGGTAAAACCATAGCATTCAACGAGGAACCAACCAAATGCAAAATAAGAAGTGATTTTCAATCCACACCCCAGACTAGTAGGAAGTAAAAAACTAACAAAAAAGAGCGGCTACAAAAATAGCTAAGAGATCTTCAGCTGAAAAATGACTTAACTCGAGTGAGAGGTCCCTTCACTCGCACCCCGCGATATGTGTCCAAAGGTGTGAGACTGAGGGGCTCCGCCATCCCCACCTTTGCACTGCGCTAAAAATCGATCAAAACTCGATGGATCAATAGAAGGGTGCTCGACGGATATCCACCCCTTCGCCAACTTGATGGACGCAACCATCCCCTTTCCCGCGTATGAATGAAGAACTTTGGCAAAATCTGATGATGACTTATACTGCTCTATAGATGCCTCCAAGTTTTTAGCGTACTATGCGGAGGCCTTGTATCAACCCACCACCACCTCCGGTGCTCGGGCCAAAACAGATCGCAAATTATCAATTTCAGTCTCTTGCTTGCGAGATCGAGCCTCCAAGATCTCGATAGACTTCTTCAAGGAGGAATTTTTCTTCCTAAGATGATGAACTTCCTTTTTCTTGTCTTCTGAGAAGGCTTTCAACTCCGACGCCTGGCGGTGGCTCGACTCGACAAGCCCACCGCAAGTGTACGGTTCGTTAACAAGTAGTAAAATGGACAATGAGTCCAAGTATCGATCCCACGAGGATTGAATCTAGTTCAACTTAATCTATTACGACCTTAACCGAAACACGACAACTAAATTGAGGTTTTATACTTTAACTAACAAAATGTAACCGTTGATGGAATTATGAATGAAGAATTATACTAAGTGCAAAATAACTTGTATGCAATTCAACTAGAATCTTATGGAATTAATGGATGTACTAACGCACTAGGATCACGAATCCCCAAGCAATACCCGTTCAATTGTCAATTATGCAACTTTGACACACAATTCCACAAAAGATGAATCGATATTCCTATTTTAATTTAGCAATCTCTCTCGAACAATGCCAAACCTATCCCAATATATGATTCGACTATATTTCTATGATGAATACTAACATACAGACATGCATTATAAATTCACGAATATCTAATAATTCACACAAAGCATAGAGGTATATTTCTATCCCTATCGGACCCTATGATGATTTATACTATGTCGAACCTATTTTCCTTCTTTCAAATGCATAAAACAGGCCACTACAATCATATAATTACGTGCACAATAATCATATGAAAATAAAAACGTAATAAATCAATCAAATCCGGAACTTGTGTTCAAAAATGTCAAAAATCCAAAACAACAATTAAACATAGTATTACAAGGTTCATCGATCTCCTAAAAATGATAAATCTAGCCTAACATGCTAAAAAGAATAAAACATAAAAATATTTGAAGAAACGACATCATCCGAATAAATCTTCAATTCGATCTTCACTTGGCGCGATGTTGTTCTCTTGTTCTATCCTTTGTTTCTCCTTCAAAATCTCCCAAAAACATGTAAAAGCAGTGTCCCTAACATTCTGGTCGAGTTTTTGTTTTTATAGGACCCTAAAATTATTGTTTCCATAAGAGTTTCGAAAGAAAAAGGAAACTAAAATTTTCCTCAAGAATTGCTATAGAGTAAATTTTTGGAGCCTCTATGATTTTGGTATGCTACTATGCGACCACATAGAGGATAGTACTATGCGGTCGCATAGTCCTATCAACTATGACAGATGTGCGTTTTGGTCCTCCCACTTGTATCCTTCACTTCTTGGCATCTTCTCTTCATTCTTTTCATTTCATTACCTCATGATATTGTCAATTGGTAATTGGCTTAATCAATTTCTCGATTTGTTCATCGGATCAACTTTTGAATATTTATACTTTGGTCCCTGAACTTTCACTTTGCGTCATTTTAGTCATTTTCACGTCTTTTCTCCTGAATTTCACCATGTTCATCATTGTTCCATACAATTCACAAATGTACCAGATCAAGTCACAATTCAATCATTTTGCTCGTTATTAAGTCATGTTTGTGACCTAAATAAGTGTGCAAAAACACACTTATCAGCCCTAGCCCTAACAGGCGTCACTATTCACGAAATTATTTGTTTCGATTTAAAATCCACCGCGAGTGTACGGTTCGTTAACAAGTAGTAAAATGGACTATAAGTCCAAGTATCGATCCCACAAGGATTGAATTAGTTCAAATCAACCCATTATGACCTTAACTGAAACACGAAAGTAAAATTGATATGTTGTGATTTAGCTAAAGAAGATGTGAACTATGATGCGATTATGAATGAAAGAAATATATTAAATGCAAACGACTTGGACACAATCTACTAGAATTTTATGGAATTAATGAATGTACTAACGCACTAGGATCACGAATCTCCAAGCAATACCTGTTCAATTTTTAATCGTGCAAATTTGACACACAGTTCTACAAAAGATGAATAAATATTCCTATTTTAATTTAGCAATCTCTCTCGAGCAATGCCAAACCTATCCCAATATGTGATTTGACTATATTTCTACGACGAATACTAACATACCGAAATTTATTATAAATTCATATCCAATAATTCACACAAGACATAGAGGTATATTTCTATCCCCATATTGGACCCTATGATGATTTATACTATGTCGAACCTATTTTCCTTCTTTCGAATGCATAAAATGGGCCACCACAATCAATAATTACGTGCACAATAATCATATGGAAATAAAAACGTATAAATCATTCAATTTCGGAACATGCGTTTAAATATGTCAAATATCCAAATCAAAAATCAAACATAGTATTACAAGGTTCACTGATCTCCCTGCAATGAAAAATCTAGCCTAACATGCTAAAAAGAAGAAAACACAAAAATAGTTGAAGAAACGTCATCACCCGAATCAAGCTTCAATTGAATCTTCACTTGGCGCGATGTTTTCCTCTTGTTCTCTCTTCGTTTCTCCTTTAAAATCTCTCAAAAACTTGTAAAAATGGCGTCCCCCACATTCTGGTTGAGTTTTTGTTTATATAGGACCTAAAAATTTTGTTTCCATAAGAGTTTCGACGGAAAAAGGAAACTATGATTTTTGCCCTAGAAATGCTCTACGCGACTGCATAGAGCATCTCTATGCGGCCGCATAGAGTAAAAATTTTGTGGCAATTAAGTTTCGGTTTGCCTCTCTGCGACCGCATAGAGGGTAGCACTGTTGCATAGTGCTACCAACTATGAAAAATGTTCATTTTGGTTCTTCTACTTTACTCCTTCACTTCTTGGCATCTTTTCTTCATTCTTTCCATTCCATCATCCCAAAATATCATCAATTGACAATTGGCTTAATCAATTTCTTGATTTGTTCATCGGGTCAACTTTTGGATAATTGCACCTTGGTCCCTGAACCTTCATTTTGATTCATTTTAGTCCTTTTTCGTGTCTTTTCTCCTGAATTTCACCATGTTCATCGTTGTTCCCTACAATTCACAAATGTAACGAGATTAAATCATAATTCAATCATTTTGCTTGTTATTCAGTCATATTTGTGACCTAAATAAGTGTGCAAAACACACTTATCAAACTCCCCAAACTTGAACTATTGTTTGTCCTCAAACAAGATAATGACTTAATTCGGAACAAACATGGCTTAATACCCTGTTGTGGCTCAGGATTGGACTAAGTATTTGACTTTATGAAAATTTATTAGTGCAAACATGACATCAACCTTTACCTGTTAAATGTAAATTGACGTGTGCGTGTGAATTCATGCCAATATATTAGGTTCATGATGAATTTGAGTCCCGACCCCAAGTGGTCAAATATATCCTTACTCGCTCGAGAGATACACAACCCCCAAACTTATTCTTTTCACTTAATTATCCCAGGGTTGTGTTTTAGGATTAGGAATTTTCATAGCTGTAGTCCTCACCCTCTCGTAGTTTGGATTAGTCTTACTATCACAAGTTTACATATCAATAAGCCTAAGTTCGATTACTTTGACACTCAAGATTAAACTAGGTTACTTGCCTCGCCTTAGAGGTATAGTCTCTTCAACCAAATGTCCAAGGGCTTTTCATCATGTTATTGTCCCTCTTTTGTTTTTTTCCACCTTTCTCTAATTTCTGATTGATTATCATCTTCTCATTTGCTTTCTATATAACCCATGTAACGAGCTTTAGGCCGGTGATTCCCAAACTAGTTGACTTTAAGGCACCAAGTTTTAAATCCTTGCAGGCTTATTCACTCGAGTTATAAAGGTTTGATCAGATGACTTTTTATCAACCTCTTCCTTCTTGCTCTCTATATGACCCATGTATTGAGCTTTGAGCCGATGACTTCTAGGCCAGTTGGCTTTAGGGCACCAGATTTTGAGATATCCTTACAGGCTTACTTGTTCGAGTTATAAAGGCATAAAAAGAAGTGTTTTATTCTCACATATTAATTTTATGCCCTTTTTTATTTTTCTAGACATTTAGTTTCCAAAACCATCCCCTAATTTAAGATTTTCACCTAATCTTCACCTCATTGGTCTAAGGAATCCACACAATAAAATTCATGCACGGAGCCCCCGCTCATCTCAATGCTCCCCTATAATAGCTCAACCATCGCCAAACTGTCTTAAGGTAGTTTACGGGTTAATTCAATAGAGGGTTATCCTTTTTTTCCTACTTTATGCTCAAAATTCAGTCATTCATCTAACATGTCAAGCATGAATAGCGTGCATAGATAATGTCAAGTGTTGCATCAACAAGTATCAGTCAGTCTAATTAACACTAGATCTAAAGTTTTACAGTTTAAACTAGTCTAATAATATCATCATAACTAACAAGGTTATCAAGCCCACACAAGTATGCATGAAGAGAATTAAAACAACTGAATAAAATGCAATTTTTTTTCACTCATCATGCATACATTATGCAGTAATAGAAAATCGTGAAAAATAGATACTGATGAACACAGATAGAGATTTAAAATTATGTCACCCTTTCCAAACTTAATTAATACATTGTCCTCAATGTAAGATTAACAAAAGATTAAAGACATAATTTTAAGGACAAAATGAAGAAGAAAATTTAAAATGGGGTAAACAGTACTCCCCTGATCAAAATAGCGGCTGTGATGGAAGGCTGGGTCCGACATCATCATCTCCAGGAGGGGAAGGAAGGCAGGATAAAATCTCTCTCAACATGGTAGGCTGCTGGGTCTGCTCCACCTGCATGGCCTAAACCCTTGTCTCCATACTCCCTAGACGGTCCCAAGTCTCATTTACCTGCCATTGTATACCATCCATCCTGCTAACGTACATGCCCAATCGCCCGTCAAAGGTACTCATCTATCATCGTGCCGCAAGGGACTTACTGCTAGCAGTGGAAGCGAAGTTTCGTGTGGTTGTCATATTGGTCTGCACCTGCTGGATGGTGGTACTCAGTGCTCCAAATGAGTGCTAAAGATGCTGCATGTCTTGGCTGTGTCCAGTCATAGTGGCAAACATTTGCCTCAATAACTGGGTATCAATGTCAGCTGGTGGTGGTGGAGCTTGTGGCATTTCCAAGTCTTCAACTGCTTGCCCTTCTTCAGCCTGTTGCTATTGGCAGCGCTCGTTTTCCAACTTCTGTTGATGTTTAATTTTGGCCCGATCCTGGGCCTCGAGTGTGAGGCGCTTGATATATGGACTTAGTTTCTCCGGTGCTTCCCCAGGTTGAACTTGTATGCATGCAGCTCTACAAACCCCACTTATCAAGCTTGGGAAAATTAGGGAGGTGTGCCTATCTTCCCATGCGCCTGTAATGTGTATCTGGTTGTAAATGTAAGTGGCCAAGTCAATCTTGTTGCCCCGAACTAAGTGATAGATGAACCCTGCCTTCTGATTTGTGAATGTCGTCCTATGGGAGATGGGCTCGATGTTGTGGCATATGAACAACCATAGGATGGCTATAGAAGGGGTGAGGTCAATCTGATACCAATCTGCAGTAGAGAGAGGCCAAGCATTTTCACATCCCAATAAAACTTCTGCAACCTTAATCCAGTTGAAATCATGCGGGACTGGGACTATATTAGTCCAGATGAGCTGATAGTAGTCATGAATTACTTCAGGTGAAAACACGATCCGTTTGCCCCGAACCCATGTTTGATGCAAATGATCGGATCCAGTGTGTCTATTTCGGTATTGAAGTTGGCATAGAGCTCCCTCACCAAATTTTCATAGACTGGGTGTGATCTTTTAATCACTTTCTCCCAACCACAGTTGTGGATTAAATAAACCAATTCAAAACCCAGGAAATCATCTAACTGAACTGGTCTTTCGGGGAGGAGTGCCCACTCACGGACAACATTGGCGTAATGGGCTGCTTTGTCTGAAGATAGAAATCGCCTGACACCTCCTTCAGGCTCCCTAGTCCGGGTTGTGCCAGATGTGGAACCAACCTTCTCCTTTCCTTTTGATGTCTTTTTGGAGGCATCCTGGAAAGGTATATAAATAACATTCATTAAACTTTATTTTGAAAAACGAGAGGGGGAATGAGATTAGCAAGACATATATTTCACAAATCCCCTAAACTTGCTTCAACATGCATATAGCACTCCTTGGTGTGCACTCATCAAAACATGACATTCACGATAGTGTAAATAGTGTGCCAAGATGAAAAACTAGAAAATTAGGTCGAAACATGCACATTTGAAAATTGGACCCAGGACCGAGTGCGCATATTCGGCCCCGGACATCATTGAAAAATATCGAAATTTTCCCGAGCAATCTCCAAGCATATGAAAGTATTCAATGAGATCTACCATATACTCAAATTTCAAAGCAATTGGACTTCGTTTGGTATGTCAAATAATGGTGTAAAGTAGGAGACGTAGGGTGCCGTGACATGCCGTGATCTAAACAACTTCGACGGGCTCGCCTGAAGGTCGGGGAGCCTCCTTTGTAGCACGGTCCCTTGCCTCTCAGGAGGCGGTTTTCTTTCTCTTCAATGGGGCGGGACTAAGGTCCATGTCGCTCTCATGCCCCAGCCTGGGCATGGAATCCATAGCCTCTTCCAAGTCAAACTCTATACCTAATACCCAAACCAAAATCCATCGAATATAAAGAGCGGTGAACAGGGGGCACGTTCACATACTAAGTAAAAGAACTACATATTCAAAAGCTTACCATAAGCAAGAACAAAGCCCTCATCGCTCCTAGGCGCGGGTAGGCTTTTCAACACCTCGTCCAATTCGAAATCCATGCCTGCAAACATGCAATAAAACTTGTTAACTCAAAAGAAAAAAAAAAATAGCAAGTAAAAAACATATGTGAGAATAAAAGAGAAAGCAAGGAAAGAGAACCTACCGGTAGGCCGACAGATCCCCATGATCAACATGTTCCTCATAGTCAAGACTGACCCTAGGTCTGGTGCAAAGGGAGGTGTATTGGTCACATGTAGGATTTGAGCTCTTAGGAGATAAGTAACCTCTACTTGACTATTGAAAAGACGGATTTGAGGATGTCTCCAATTAGTATTGAAAGGAAATTGACCCTTTGACGGTCGAACAAAGAAAAACCAGATTTCCACCCGCTGTTGGAAATCCTAAATTTAGGAAAGCGCAAAGGAAACGTAGCAGTAAGGTAGACGAAGGCATTATATTGAACTGGTTCACGCATTTCAAAAATGCACCTCAAAAGGTTTATAGAAAGTGGAATTTTCTTACTAAGACAGACATACAAAAATTACAGCTCTTTTCTCCATGCATTGGGGTTTATCTGACTAGGGGTGAGGTGGAGCTCAATAAAAATTGAGACGAAGAAAGGATGGATGGGGAATCGAAAACCCCCATCCATGATTTCTTTATACACGACTATCTCATGGGGGTTGGACCCAGGAAGCCTCTCCTTAGGCCTAGGGGCTTTATAAATATAATCGTCGATTTGATCGAACCTGTTGAGGCACTTCTCTAACTTAAGTGAAGAGTTGTAAAGACTATAACACTTTGGAATCTCAAGGACAACAATCTCGCCCGTTGGATCTTGCCCAATTTCTAAATTTAAGTTCGAAAGCTTCGTTGAACTAATATTTCTTTTTGGGGATGACGGTTGGAATGCTTAAGTTTCGGACGAATGGGTTGGACTATTGAAATCATGGGGGGATTGACCGACTGTGGGGGGAACCCGCGACAGGGCTGGTCGAAAGCCGACCAGCCCGTCGACCAGCACGGCTGGTTGATCGTGCTGGCCGACGGTCGACCAGCCTTGCTGGCCGGTGGGCCTCGTTTTCACTTTCACTGGAAGAGGAAGTGATAATGATTTTGTACATAGGAAGAAGAAAGACAAAAAACTTGGAATAAAAAAGAGGATGAGAGAAGTACCTAACTATTGAAGCCTAAGAATATTTGAAGGGAGAAGTGAGAATGAGGGAAGCTCCTCCTCTTATATAGCCAAAAATTTTGAAAATTTTGGAGGGAAGTTTCCCCCCAAAAGTAACAAGCCCACTTGAGAAATGCCATGTGTAGGGTTGTTACTACCCAATGCCACCTAGACCGCTCTACCCACTCATATTGAGCCAACTATGGTCGCGTACAGAGTAGATAAAAAAAAATTTTGAATGCATAAGAAGGAAGGATAGATGCTACCCCTTACCAATAACTATCGACAAGGGGTAGAGGGGCTAATGATAGGACATCGCTAATTACCTACAACAACTGACAAGATATGGGTTCCACCGCCAGCCCACACCACCCGTGGGCATACAATACCCATGCTAAGAAGTCGACCCCCATGGGCGCTCTATGCGCATGCCGGACGTCGACCCCCATGGGCACTCTACACCCATGTCGGGACATCAACCCCCTAGGCGCTCGACGCCCATGCCCGACGTCGACCCAATGGGTGCTCTACACCCATGTCGGGACATCGACCCCCTAGGTGCTCTATACTTATGTCGAGACGTCGATCGCCATGGGCACTCTACATCCTGGTTGGACCATTGATCACCATGAGGCTCATTACCACTACGCGATCAATACAATACTTAGCCAAAAATCATAAATTGGGTAGAAGTCACGTGACGATTGTTACGAACACGACTAGAAATTGAACGGTCAAAGGTTACCCACTAAAAATGTGGGGACAGTGGAAGAGCTTGCGTGGGACACACGGCACCATAACCGCCCAACCTCCACATGACTCCAATCGCCTATAAATACTCCAAAAGGTGAAACAGATAAAAATCTTGGAAAAACTTTGGTCATTTGAATATCTTCTTTCTCCTTTCCTAACTCTCCGTAATTCGATACTAATTTTCACGCCGGAGGTACAATGGGGTAAAAAGCCTCGACCTCATTTTTGCAGATAACAATTGGTCATCGGAACGGTGGAAGCACCCTACACCACCAGGAGGGCATGGAGGTTCTTTCCTTAACCATTTCAGTTTAAATATTTTATTTATCTCAAAAGAAAAAGAAAAGTTCACTTTAAATCATCTAAAGATATCAAATACATTTTTTTTATTCAAGAAATTTCAACTTGTGTCGTGCCTTAGCTTTCAAATGTGTGTTTACATATATATTTTTCTTCCAAACAATATATATTGTTATTTAAATTTGCATTTTGTAATGATCCAATGTTTAGCTCAATCTTCAATGCATTCTATGGAATGATTTAGGTGTCACAAAAGTATACATCTGGCTCCTTTTTAAAGGTTTTGCTAAAAAAACATATATTTAATATATTTTGATAAAAAATAATAAATTTTATTGTTGAAAAGTTAATAAAAATTGTGAATGTAGTTTAAATTAATTGCTAACTTTGATTTGAATTTTCCTTTTATTTTTTTATTTTTTATTTTTTTTATAGTTAAATCAAATAGGGACATGATCTACATAGCTTAGAAGTCCAGCAAATAGACAATCCAGTCCAAAATTGATCTCCAATGCATATTATGAATTGGTATATAGGTGGCTTTATTTTTCTCAAAACAAAACAAGACAAAATCACATCTATATCTAAATATGATTTATGAATTAAAAAAGAAATATTAATTTTACTGAGTTGTTTCGTCTAAAAAAACTTTTGAACCTACTTGACTATAGATATTGTCTATATTTTTTCTATCACGTCATTTTGGATTGGAGATGAATTTTTAGATACTATCTATTTGAATCATGCTTATTGTACAATAATTTTTACAACAAGTTTGACAACATGCTACGTGGTAGGTTATCATTGGACAGTTTGAAAAATACTTTATCTTTCCCATCAACACTTTTTTGACACCTATACTATTGTTAAGCATGTTGTAAAAATGGCTTATTCCAATTTTTAAGCAATCAATTGAAAAATCGGAGATACCCTTAAAGTACTTCACGTCCGAATTTGACTTTGTGTTGACAGTGTAATTTATATTTGATTTAGAGATGGGGAATTTACACAAATGTCACTAAAATTGAAAATGCAAAAAAAAAAAAAAAATTTTTTTTTGACTTTCACCAATTTCTTCCAAAAATGTCAATTTTTCCCTACAAAATGTCCATTTTACCCTTGAACACCTTTTTGGAGTAATAAATACTTGATTTGAATGCAATTAATGGTATGATGTGATTAATTTTTTTATTTAATTTTAACATTGAAGATATCAATATTATATTGTATAATATGATTTTTTTTGATTAAAAAAGGGGTGCAATCTTTACAAAATACACACACACATACGAATTGAAAGAACTTCTTCTTCATCTCCACTCCATCATCAACAAGGAAACAAGGAAAGCCATTGATCAATTTCAAAGGTGAGCTAGTAGAAAAAATTCTTCTCATGTCATACTTGACTACTTTAAATGTTCAATACAACATAATCATATTTAAATGACCCTTTTCAATCTCTTATTCGTTGATGTGTTTTATTTTTGGTATATTTTTGAAAGAAAAATAATACCAATATTCTTTAGAAAATGTGAAGGATTCCATATTTAATTCCACATTTAATGAAGCATCGAGTGATACCTTCTTCATTTGTAGAAAGATACAAGGATGTTGTAGTTGAGAATTGATTATGGCCTTTAATGTTTTCAATAAAATCTTCAAACAGTGAAACACATGATATTTATCTTCCTCGAAAGTTATGTTAGTTGAACTGTCGAGCAGTATCTTGGAAACTGTCGGGTTAGACATTTTAACTATTGAACTCGACAATTAGTGACTGTCGGGATAGAAAATTTAATTTTCGATTTCAACACCTGAAAACTGTTAAACTTTCATATCTTTGGTAGTACATGGATGTAAGTATTCTTATGCGCCAATTTGATGTTATGAAACGTCGACATATGAATGTGTAGAATTCTCACTTTTGCAGTCCCAACATTTCAGGTATGACTCA
Source organism: Olea europaea var. sylvestris (assembly GCF_002742605.1). Taxonomy (NCBI): domain Eukaryota; kingdom Viridiplantae; phylum Streptophyta; class Magnoliopsida; order Lamiales; family Oleaceae; genus Olea; species Olea europaea. The sequence continues at coordinate 34,269 of NW_019246354.1, forward strand.
TGATTTGAGATTCATCGTGTTGCATGGAGAAAACTTCGTTCACTTGGATGATGAATGGAAGTGGAGATGGGACAAAACCACTTCCATTTTAGCGTCGAGAAGTATTACCATGGCAGAACTTGTGTTACGGTTGAAGGACAAACTTGGTATCGTTGAATCTCGCAATTAAATCAAATTGAAGTTCAAAATCTCGAGCTTTAATATACCTCCGGTAGAGATATACGACGATGAGGACCTACAGTGGTACATATCTGTTCATAAATAAACTATACTCTGCATCACTATTTTGGAAACCGAGCTCCCGAGTGTTGATATGGCAACGGATGCAAACTGTACAGGGAACTTGTTCGGCCCAACGAAATGTCCGCAGAACGTACAACATGACGAGATCAATCATCAACATAGTGTGTCGCACACCCAAGCACCCGAACCTCCAATTGACCGTATAGAGGCTGCAGCATCCGATGAGCACTCAGACAACCCATTACATGGTACAGATGGTGCTATTATTGCTGAAATTGATGAGACAATGACATCAAATTCTAGAACTTCGTGCACAGATGAGTGGATTATAGCTGTAAATACATCCATTCTCGTCGAGAAGCAAATATTCTTTAGCAAAAAACAGTTGTACTCGAAGCTTCGTGTACTTACTTTGCAAGAGAAATTCCAATTTTGAGTAAGTAGGTCAAACTTGAAAATGTTAACAGTTGTCTGTGTGGACGATAATTGTAAGTGGATGCTCCGTGCTTCTACTGTCAAGCAATCTGCAATCTTCATGATCCGTAAATTCATTACAGTTCGCACATGTTCCCTTGATTTTCGTCGTAACGCACATCGGCATGCCACTAGTTTTGTAATTGCAGAGCACATTTTGGGAAAATTGGATACTCCATACCGATCGTATCATTCTACTGATATTGCATGCGATATGGAACGTGAGTTTGGTGTGAAAATCTGTCATAGCAAAGCACATAAGGAGAAGCTCCATGCCTTAAATATGCTACATGGTACACTAGGGGACAGTTTTCAGAAATTATCTTCATACTGTCACGTCGTAGGAGAGAGTAACCCGAGGACCGTAACCCACATTGAAGTTGATTCTCTTCATAGGTTTTATTACTTCTTCGTAGCTTTTGGTGCAAGCATTTGTGGTGACATGCAGTACTTGAGACACATTATTTGTGTTGATGGTAGTCACTTGAAGGGTCCATACAAAGGTATACTCCTAGTGGCAACTACCCAAGATGGTAACAAACAGATTTATCCATTGGCATAGGGGATCGTGGATGTTGAAACCAATAAATCCTGGAAGTGGTTTATGTCAAACTTGAAAGACCTTATAGGGGACTCCGAAGAACTCGTGTTTGTTTTGGATACGAAAAAGAGTATTAAGAAAAGCTATTACTCAATTGATTTCGTTGTCTCACCTTGGTTGTTGTATATGACATATGAAAAAGAACCTAATACAGTGGTACAACAACGCAAGCCTAATATTTCTATTCAAACGAGCTGCTACAACTTTTCGGGTTGAGGACTTCAAACGACTCATGGGACAGATTCGTAGAGTGAGCGAAAGAGCGCACTAGTACTTAGAGCGAGCGTGTTATTCATTTTGGTCCAGAGCACTATTTATTGGACACCGTTACAACATCATGACAAACAACAACGCAGAGTCCTTGAACTCAATGTTGAGAGAAGCCCGATCGTTATCGATAACCTGCTTGGTTGAACACATTCGGAGTACTATGCAGAAGTGGTTTTACGAACGTCGAACAAATGCAGAAGAATGCAGTACCTTATTGACACCGAGGATGGAGAATGAGTTACGGACGACGTTTGAAAATAAAACTAGGCTTCGAGCCCATGTCCTGACAAACAACTTAACACAGGTTGGAATATCCAACGACACGGACATATTGACTTGTACGAAGATACCTGCACATGTCATGATTTCCAACTAAACCATATGTCATGTGTTCATGCAAGTCGTGCCGCTTGCTTTAGAGGGAAGTCTATGTACGAGCTTTGCTCCCCTTATTACACATCGAAATACTGGAGGGGTGCCTACAACGAAGCTATATATCCCGTTCCGAGGGAAGTAGATTGGGTTATTCTGAGCTTAATTACATGTACTCCTATTTTGCCACCACTCGTACGTCGTCCTCCATGTAGACCACCAACCCGATGTAAGCGTTCTAGGTACAATTCTGCATGGTCTAACAGAAAATGTACTCGCTGTGGTGGAGTTGGTCATAACCGGACCACGTGTTCAAACCCCCATGTATCACATGTTCCTTAGAGATTTGCGGTGTAATAGATGTTATATGTTCATTATTCCGTACTATATCAAATATTTTGAAGTTATGTTTTAAAGTTTGTGATAATTACTTTATTGCATGTTGCGCAGCCTTTTGTGCACATACAAATTCTAGACTCTGTTCAGCACCTACTGAACATCTCGCCCTGTTAAAATGTCGATCTCGACAGATGTGTTACTTATTTTCGACAATTGACGAAACCTTGCATTGCACTCACGGTCTGCTTCACAGATCTTGTAAACTGTACATGTTGGGAACATAAAACAACATAACGGAATCGGTTGGACACTGTACATGTATTTTTGTTTTTCATCTAAAAATGCAATCTTCAATCCCCAAGATAGTTACTATCATTTGCATTATCATAAATTATGGACTAAAGTTAGTGCATGATAAACACCATTTCATAACACCCGTTCAACATACTGCAAAATACAGATCCATTTACAAACACATGATCCTTAATGCCCGACAGTTAATATGTCGTTCCCGATAGATAGTCTCAATAATTCTCGACAGTTGGACCGAAACACGCAAAATACACTACCTGAATTACATCTTAGGGACATGTTTACGTAGACTTTTTGGTTTTGTCTTAACCAAAGTCATCCCTACAAAATACCTAACTATACAATACTTATTCACTACATTCCATGGGTGTCGCTTCAATCATCGTCGATAAATGAACCATCTTCCCCGCTATCCTCACCTGATTCGTCCGACGAGATGATAATTACCTCGTTTGGTGCCTCGTATGCCATCTCATCGTCGTCATCGAAATCCCCCTCGTATCCTGCGTCGAGCTCGAATACCTCATCGAACACACCGTTCGGTGATTACGCATCCTCGTTGGAAACATCTTCTAAGTTGGGAAAATGACCAGGGAAAATGGCTCTCCTACTAATAGGAGGGTTAACTTCCTCATCATCTGACGAAATGTAGATTGAAAATAATGGAGATGAACCGAGAACTAGCAGTGGCTCGTTGATGTTCAAAGGTTTGGTGCTTCATGTGGAAGAATTCATTACGTGAACGTATTTTAGTATTGATGGAATGATAAGTGTCTATGAGAAGTTGAATGTCTCACAATGCTTTTCAAGTAGCTTGTTTGTAAATGAGAATGAACTCCCACAGTATTTATAAGCCACTTGAAGGAGAAGCAATTATGGTCTTCATCTAACCAACCACTAAGTCCAATCTTCTTGTAAATTTGAAAAGTAATTGGTGTGATGGTTGAATAAATGAAGTGTATCTTTATCCCCCATTTTCCCATATTTAGTACGATCTTAAACACTCTTTAATCATGTGTACAATTAAGGAAATATCCATACCTACAACAGAAAATTCCTCAATCAAATTTCTAGTTTTCAATTGCCATACTTGTGATGGTATAGTTTCTCACACTTACGGGTCATCATCGCAATGCAGATGTAAGACGAAGAACGGGAAATTTTTTTTACACATTAACTGATTTATGAATTACTTGTACCGTGGTTGTCATGGTTTTGCCACTTGTAATGGCTTATCTTATTAACCTAATCTTATATTGACAAGGCACTTGCACGTTACTTAGCAATAGAAACACTACAATATGCTCGTCTAGACATATGTCGTAGTAGTACGAGCCAAGTGGCTTAGTAGCAAAATAAATAATAGTGTACATAGATTTCGAATATGGTTTAACCCAACATAAGTTTTGAACAAATGTCACATAAACAGTTTCAGCAAGACGGTAATAATACACTATAATGACGAACATAAAATTTCACGCTTTCTTACTTTTTGTTGCATCTCATGTATGTGCCCGAATGCGTTACTTTGCAACAGCAAGCGGCCTGCATTTTGAACGAGCTCATAGCCCTGCAAACGAAATTAAAAAACAGGCCAATAATTACAAAATTTCGCAACTGTTGGGAAATAACACTCTAGAAATTCACATTGCAACCTCCAGGTTTACATTAGACCCCTAATCGCAATGACATTTTTCAAGAATTACCAAAAATGCATAGGAGTAATCAAATAACGCAAAGTAGGAGCATACGAAATGAAGAATACAATACTTGAATGAGACATTTTTATGAAACAAAATTTATGGGTGAAAAATTCCTCATTGAATATTTATGAAACATCCATTGTCTGATGCTTCGTTTTCCTAAAATAATGCCACCACATTACATTTATTGAGCCAAAAGCTCCTCATAACAAAACCGTAATGGCTACATATTTTTCTCAGTCTATAAGTTGTTAATCTAGCTAACTATTGCAAGAATTTTATGACAGCCATGTTTACACTGTAGATATGCATAGAAATTGTGCATTTATCAGAATAATATCGACCCAGATTAAAGCTTTAGTAAAGATTACATATAATTAAAAAAATGGATAACTACATACATAAGAACGCAAAGAAATTATGTGCACATACATGCACATGTATTTAAAGCATATTATGACAAAGTGTTTACATAATATTATTCCAATTTCATAAATTTATCAAATATAACATTCACTATTTATCTCCAATTACGCGTTAGAAGACTTGCGGAAATAAAAATGGACACTTTCCACAATTCCAGATCCCCTTGGCTTTGAAAATTGCCTCTTCTCTTTTAACACAAGATGGATGATATGCTTTCGAGCAACCTCTGTGAATTCATAAGGAAAAGGTATTGATAAGCCCCATAAAACACAAAAGGAACAATTTTTTTTGAGAAACATGTGAACACATTTTTTCCTGATTACATTGTTAATATTATACATCCCAAGTCTCAATAAATGACAGAAGTTGATATATGATGACGTTTTTTTTTATTTAACATAAGTAATACGGGGGTTTAACAAATTACAAAATCATAAAGAGTCAAATTATATAACTAAATCTATAATAAAATTGGATCCAATATCAACAAAAACAACAAAAGAGTACTTCAAAGTATTTTTGCAGATTGAAATATTGCATAAGCTTCTTGACCTCCTCCAAAATAAATGAAGCACACCACAATATGTCGAACTAGAAGATATATTGAACAAAAATAAAACACCAGACTCATACATGACACAACTAAAGAAACTATGAGTATCGATCATCAACGCAAGGCATGGTTAAGTTATCGTAACAGTAATACTGAAATGAAATGTTAGATAAAGTAAGAGGTGATAACGACATTCCGCATGGACAATGCAAAATGTGAGGAATGTGTCCAAGTATCACCTTGCAACACAAGAGTATTTAAAATGTCATGTAGAACGAATTCAAACAACACGTATTTATCCAGGAAGTTAACATCCGTCACCACCTCCGCCAATTCGAGGACAGGGCAATACCAACTACAAGACCGTCGTTGTACTCTCCCAGCAGTTCATACCCATTTTAGTTCTTTGTTCGCTTCACCCCCTAGTATACCGAGTCTTGGTAGCAGGAGTTGGACGTCACAGTCGTGCCGAGCGTCGTCTCGTCATAGGAAATTCGTGTCCTGGTTCAGCTACAGTGGCGGGAATAGGTACTTCAGTGAGATCGCCTACGAGAAATCAAAAGTAGGGGGAGTTAGTTACCCTAAATGACCTTCACTTACCATACGTAACATATCCACTAGTAATGCAGACAATGAACTTACCATCGCCGTCCGTAACGTTGTAACCCTCGAACTCTGCATTGTTGATCGGGGCCGCATGTGAGGGCTCCATGACTCCTCCATCTGATGATTACAACACATACGTAACTGCATAGCGTTCCACGTTTGCAGTTGGAAGATAATTGAAGCATAGAGGACGAAAGAAAATGAAAAAAATAATTGCCATGATACCGTTCAAATCCGGGACGGCAAACAGCGGCTCGATCTATCCTCCACCTAATTGGACACCACAATCACACGACATGAATAAGGGTTTTACATTTTCATGAAGTCACAAGGGAAGCAAATGCCATGAAATAGAGTAGGGAAAAATCCTCACAAACGACGACGTACCTAGCTGTTCGTCGGTTGCTGCGGGCATTGGGTGGTGTTCGTCGCCCAGGCAAGGTGCAATGTCTCCTCCGTTTGCTGATGACAACATGAAAACTGTGTCAATACATTAGTTTTTCCAACTTTCACAACATACAAAGTCCATGAAATAACAAGTTTCGATGTGCTCATAAATAACCTACATATCTTGTACATGTGCAATTCCTGTATCTGCTCGTATGTCCTGCTTGTCCGAGAAAGGCTCCACATCTCCTCCATTTACGTCTAAGTCGCAATTGTTACATGAAAACAAATGTGAGCAACAGGTACTTGTGCTACTGCTGAATATAGGTCACAATTAATAAGCAAACGGTTTAAGTACTTAAGATTCATACATTACATTAAACTACCTGAAACTCCAACCTCAGTATCGGTGGGCGTCGCGGCTGCAATGGGAGTCGGACCAGCTAGGGCCATGAGGGTAGCTAAGAAATCTCAGAATTTTTTACACTCTGATGTCACGTGCTATTCGATTTCAAGCTTCACGGTCCGGAGTCGCATTTCAAGGAGGATTCTTTGGTCCAACAACAGCTCTTCTACCTCTCCTCTGGTGAGGCTTGATCCAAATGTTCCAATTGGCCGTGTCTCCATCATCGGCCTTCGCACTGGAGAAGAGACGTGTGGCACCCGAGGTGTGGAAGACGCACCTGTCTGTCCTCTACGGGTATCCTTACCATCGCTGGATCGCTCACAGGCGCCATTGCCACTATCCTCGGTATCATCACCATTGCGATCACTACCTGAATGCCGATCTCCATCGTCATCTCCGGACGTCTCATCCTCAGTACTTCCTCCACTGGAAACTCTGTTGTCGAAATCTTGCCTCGCCAACTAGCCACCATTTCCACTACCAGCGTGTGATGCATTAAACTGTGGCACGACAACAGTCTTGGCAATGTCATCCAGCACGGGCACCAGAGGATCATTGTACGACAAGAGAGCGGAAAAAACACTACTGTTCAGCCTCAGCATCGGTGGGACGAAGTGTGGTGTATACATGCAGCTGGAATGTAGGGTTATACATTAGAAAGGAGAAGGTACAAGATTGACACAAGACGTGAATAACAAAACAAACACATGTTCTAACTATACCTGCATGTTCTTGAAGAATGCATCGTATGTATGATGCTGTGGTTATTTTCATGTGGACCAGATAAGCAATCGTGTCATTCGTTCACCAACTCGCTGACCAAAACGTTCCCCAATCTCAGGAACTGCCTCGATAGGCCCATACCTGTTGCAAAAAGACAAACACAATAAAAATAACTGAGATTGTAGGCACAATGCTATAGGAGGGCAAACAAATCAAGCATGATACAATAATATTTAAAACATCTATACCTGCATGGCAATGGGAAAGCCGTGAATTGTGTACATAATCTCCTTCTCCTGCTCCTCTTCGCCTTTTGAAATTTTTTTGTCCAAAAACTCTGGAATCCGTGCAACAAATGTCGACAACCGACTCTACCCCAACGGTAGGCAAAAAATAAGTCTAGGTCGTCTACAATAGATAGTGCACGCAATTGGATACCAACACATCATCGGGGGCATTGAAAACTCCTTCGACTATTAGAACCAGCCCTAGCTTGTAGCAATTGGCTCAGGTGGTCGAAGGGCGGGCAAAAGTAGTCTGGAGTTGCGCCAAAGAAATCTTGTCCAGGGATTTGAAGTACCTCTCTTTCAACCTTCTCCTCTTCAACACTCGATCGAAGTCATCACCCTCTGGGAATACACCGCATCTTAACCCCGTCACAAGAGTGTATTCCTGTAGGCCGAATCTCATCAAGTTGCCTTGCACATTGAACCAAAGCTCGTTAACCTTATCAGTGTGAGTGGTTCTGAACACTAGCTGCTGGATGAGCTAGGTAGAGAATTGAATTTCTGGAACCTCGGCCAGATACCTAAAGGGGGAGTTGCAAAAATCCTCGTGTTACCAATCGTCGAAATGGTCCATTACGGTCTTTACGTACTTCAGGTTGCTCCGTTGCTAAATGTGGGCCCACAACCTTGCATCTTCCGGAATACAAAAATCAAACTCCATTTGTCCTCTGTCCTGCAAGGTGCATTCATAAAACCCACGGGGGTTACATGATAATCATAAACATATTGTATCATAAATAGCAATTTAATGAAGCAAACTCATGCATGGACACAGTGAATTGTCGAGAAAAACTGACTTTAATTGTCGGTACCGATATCTGTCGATACCGACAGATCTCCAAACAGGCATGAAGGTTAGCTTAAGTGTCAAGAAAAACTGAGGTGAAATGTCGGGGACGACAGTTCACTGGGAGTTAGGTCTGCCTTCTACAGTGAGCTATGCAAGTAAACATAGGAGACGTGCAAGGACAACGAATGAGACCACCATGACTTCAAGATGAATGCAATGTTTGAGCTTGTAATAAGACGTAATTAAAACCACCAGTACTTAAGACTTGAAACCGTGCATGTAAGGAATGAAAAGCTTATTTTCCCAAATACATTTGCTTCCATAAGTAAGAGCCGACATCATGTTGGAACAAGAACATGTTAACAAATACCACGACATCAAGAAAACAAAAAATAGAGTAGTAAAGAAATGAGCTTGACCCTCTCAAATGTTGTAATACAAAAATAAAACGCCCAAAAATGAGGCTGCTCCCATTCACACAACGCATAACATAAACCCATGAATTGTAAGAAAATCATACCGTAATATTATTTAACAAAAGAAGGAATAGAGCAGTAAAATCAACGAAAATTTCCACTTACAATATTACCTGTTCGTCTAATGAGTCGATCTTTGAATGACAAGGACGAAAATATATCTCAAAAATCTCCCTCAGCAGCAGCCCTGTATGGTTGGAAGAAAGAAAGTGAAAAATCCATTCCAATTCAATTCATTGTTGCAACATATTCACATACATATCCATACTGAATCATTTTTGGTGTGTTTGTTGGCATCTTTTTCAGTAAAAAATCTTATAAATAATTTCATTTCTCCAACATGAAAAAATATTGGCCTTGTCATTTCCCTTCTTTAGAGTACTTTGGCATTTATGAAAGCTTCTCTTCAGTGGCAATCAAGATATGTAAAATTCATTTTCAACTTCTTGTTCTTCTCATTCTAATGTTCAGTCTCAACTTCCAAGTAATCCTAAATCTTCTCATGTTTTTGAAGTGCAACTAATAGGTTATATTCTTGGGATTTTTGTGTCTTATGTTCCCCCATACTAGACCAAAGGATTCTCTAGACATTTGTTAAGATCCTCCACCTTCTTCTTTAGTTGTAATAGCTCTTGTCCAGTGTGTACAAGAAGTACAATATCGAGAACTAAAGGTTTATTAGAGAAGGAATATAACAGATTCTCCTCAACAAAAACAATCATCAGAACTGAGTATAGAAATACTAAACAAATTCAATGTAATCCCTGGACTTTGCATCCTACTTCCAAATTTGTTTCCTACTACAAATGGACTTCTTCCTCTATAGCAATTAATAGAAATATATCTTCATGTGATTACGTTTCAAGAAATAGACAGGATGCTCTACTAATTCCAGCGTACAAAATAATTTCTTATGATGGATGACGACATTGAAAAAAATGATACAAGAAAAGTCAACACCTTCTTATTAGGAAAGCCAACTAGTTTTAAATGAGTATTTACTATAAAGGAAAAATCTCATATTACAATTCACAAATATAAGGAAAGAGTTGTAGATAAGGGGTTTGCACAAACTTACGAAAGTTGCCAACCCCGAAAGTTGTTCTGTACTCACAAATTTGAATTCAATAACTATTCAATTTTTCCCGCGTGAATAGTCTAGATTGGCTTCTTAACAGCTTCATGTTATGCTGATCAAGAATTTTTGAAACTGTATATGGAGTTGCCTCCGAGAATCAAAGATACCATGTGGTAGAAAGAAAGTGTACAAACTAAAGAGCTCATTGTACTGGTTAAAAGTGTCAAGTCCCACAACATGCTAGCCTATTGCAATGTTCAACTATGCAACTCCACTTCAGTGTATCTCCACAATTGAAATTAGCTCACCATTTTCCCATACAATATGTTAAACGTAGATCCTCTTTAATTCACTAATGTTTAATATAATAAAATTTATCACTGTAAACTGTATTACAAAAAAGCGAAGTCCATTCAATTTGAATATGATTCAACACATATTTAACCAATAAATGTGATTACATGTGTCGCAACTACTAAAATTCTATATATATTTTCACATTTCTGAGTTCACTAACGTAGTGTAGCTGAAAATGATGTTACTGAAATAAGAAGACTGAAGGGGACGCAGCCTACAGAGTTTCATACTAAAATGTAGGAATGCAGATATTTTTTTCTGGAATTCAAATGACAAGATCCAATAAAAATATGTGGAAATTACAGTATTCTGCATTTATTCAAAGAAACATGTACGTCGGGTTGCAAACAATGACATACGCCAATCGATCCTAAATCAGAGAAATAGCACAAACAATAGCAATACTCGATATAAACCATATCCTAATTTTTTCTACCTTAAACACTACATCTAATATTACTAACAGCAAAACTCTAAAAGTGGAAAATTTGCCGGTTCTCAAAATATTCTATACCGAAGGAAACAAACTCCGACCATCTTATCGCCACTTTCTAGCGGTGGATTGAAAAATGGCTAAGAAACAAGTGAGAGATCAGAAGATGGGTAGATTTACCTTCGCCTTTCTTCGGTTCTTCTGGCAGTGGCAATGGAGAAGACAGCCCTTGGACGTTGTGCTAAGCTTCAGCCGATTCAAATGACAATGGGGGTCACTTCGTCGTCGACGGTGAAGGTCGTCTAGGTGGTCGTCCATGGCAGGGAGTGAGGTCAGCGATTCCAAAGAGAGGGTGGACGATATCGGTGAGAGACGCGTTTGGTATGTTTGGCTTCCACCTCCTTCGTCTTCTTGTTTTTTTTCTTTGTTTTGGTTCAACTTTACACAACTCCTTCCTGACACAATTTTTGTCTAGTCAAATCATCTCATTAAATGGAAGACATGTAAGGTATTAAATTTCTACAGAGGGGCAAAATTGTCCAAATTTATCACAAAATACCATATTTGCAATGACTTAAAAAAGATGACATTTTTGTAACTAAAAATCAAGATTTTGACATCCACTGTAATTTCCACTTTAGAGATTCTAATCTCTCAACCATTCATTGGTAAACTCAACTCATTTTTCACTTATCGATAACTTCTTTTTAGGGCCAGGAAGTCAAAAAGGTTTTAACATTTTATAAGGAGTAATATTAATATAACTAGATTATGATCATTAGTAATCTAAATATATATAATTATTTATTTTAAGCATTTTGTTGTTTTGAGTCCAAACAAACAAAAGTTGTGTTTACAATGCTTAGAGACGTGTATATCAAATGTATTTTCTTTTAACTTTTTCTTATTTATATTCATGAAATCTTGATTTATTAATGCTCTTCAAGTGATATATATAGTTCCCTCTCAGCTGGAGTTAGACTAGAGATTGTCAAATGAATTGATTATATTTTATCCGAAAGAGAATTAATCGTCACTGTACCATAATAAAATTGATGAATAATAATAATTTGTTTAGCGGTTATGGAAATCATCATTCATTAGGACTACATCAACATATTCTCAATTTATAGATAAAAGTCCTATGTTTTTATTTTGTTTCTATCTTTCTTTACCATAAATGGTCATCTCACTATTTCACGTTCTTTATTATTATTAGTCAAAGTTGAATGTGCATTGCACGTCATTTTAAAATACTTAATAAATAATATAAAAGTAATATATGGTATCAATTTGTCGGAGGATTTAATGAGTTTCGAACAAATTAAAGAAATTAAATTTAGCATAGAAACTTAAGAAAATAAAATTGTATTCTCAAATTTTTTATGATGATGAAATACTATAAATAAGCAATTTTTTTTATCTTACATTTGATAAATAAAAATTAATTATTAATACATAAATTTAAAAACCCATTCAAATTTTTAAATACATGAATATGAATAAATTCATCTATAACAACTTTAGATTCATATAATTCAAGATTGATCAAGTGAAAATTCATTGAATCTAAATTAATATAAATGTTAATTAATTGAGAATTAATAACACAAATTTCTTAGATGGAAATAATTTTCTCGTATTTATTACATATTGAATAGTCTCCACACTACAAGTTGCAGCGGCGTCTGCACCTCTGCGAAGTGCGCAGCTGATGGTGGCTGCCTATTGGTCCGATCCATTTTTTTTTTTCGAAACCAGATTTTTAAAATTAAGAAAACCATTTTTTCTTCATTGTTAGATCCATGAAATATAATAACAATCAACATTTGATTGTTATCATGCAAAACAATTTCTGACAAATACAAAGTAGGCTTTGATGCTATCATTGGGAATCTACTTATCATGTTAAGTGGAAAATAAAACAAATTTTAATTTTCACCAAGGATCTCTTTGTATTTAGATAGAAATTGTGATAGAAAATGTGCATTTGAAGAGATTTGCAAACTTTTGCTTTTCCTTTTGTTCCAGCAACATCGATTTATCACCCACAGCTGTCCAATTGTCCATCCTCCAATAATAATCCACACATAGTCAATATTAATTTGTTTTCCATCATTATAGTGAAAAACGAGAGTCTTAAATCGATTTTAGTTTGTTGAGTACACTCGAGGCTAGTCTACTAATAACATGTTTGACACTAAGAAATATTTGATATTTTTGAATGATGTGTTTGACTTAACTAAAATTTATCTTTTGTTGAGTACACTCAAGGAGATAAGTTTTAGAGGTTTGTTAAGCTAACACATAAAATGTGTGAAGACAAATAGTTGTTAGCTTAATGATCTGGGAGTTGTATAGAGATACAATTAATAATAGTATCTATCCAAATGTTTTATTAAGATTTTTTGAGTACACTCAAAATCTTGATATAACATATGAGATCCCAGCCCACTAGGAATCAAATGTGGATTCCAATAATTTATGTATAAGGGTTATGAATTTATGTTAAACAGTGGTATCAGAGCCTACTTTATATTTGTTAGGAATGAATTTACATATTGATGAAATCAAAAGTTGATTTTACGTGTTGTTCTTGAATCCAGCAATTATTGTATTTATTTTATTTTCAAAATCAGTTTTGAAAAATAAAAAAAATATAAATTGAAAGGAATCGCATGGATAAGATTCCTTATGCTTAAGCGATAAGATCTATCATGTATGCGATGCTACGTATGAGACCAGATGTTTCAAGCAAACCCTGTTGAAAAACACTTGATAGCTATTAAGAACATTCTTAAGTACTTGAAAATGACTAAAGATGTGTTCTTGATATATGAAGGAGATAAATTAAAGGTTCATGGGTTTACTGACGCTATCTAACAAAGATGATAGCAAGTCTCAATCTGGATTATGTTTACTCTCAACAAGGGAGCGATTATTTGGAAAAATTCCAAACGGGAGACAATCACTGATTCAATAATAGAAGCCGAGTACATTGATGTTTCTGAAGCAGCAAAGGAAGCTGTTTGGATTAAGAAGTTCATTAATGAACTGAGAGTTGTTCCTAGCATTGTTGATCCCATACCTTTGTACTGTGATAACAATAGAACCAACGCATAAGCGAATGAACCGATGTCTCATCAACGATCCAAACATGTGCTAAGATGATATCATCTCATCAGGGAGATTATACAAAGAAATGACCTAAAGATAGAACGAGTTCCCACATATGATAATATTGCAGATCCATTCACAAAGCCATTGTCACAACAAAAACATGATCGTCATGTGGACGCTTATGATATTAGATAAATGAGTGATTGGATCTAGTGCAAGTGGGAGTTTGTAAGTGTTATACCCTATGCCCAATCAATTTATGTTGTAAACACTTTTAATATATTTAATGCATTTATTTTTGGCAAGATCTATTATTTATTTAAATTAATATTATGATAATAATATTAAATAATAGAGGCTGAAGATTTAAGTTTCAATAATTTGTTAATCACAATGATTTGTGATTGTGAGATACAAATTACATATGATTGGATATTAAATAATCCATAGTCGTAAGTAATAACGAGATACAATTATCGTTATTATGGATAGACTATCACGCGTGACATTTCTTACTTAGGAAGTAAGTAACTGATCTCACAAGTTAAATGACCATTTGGCCCCCTTTTAGGTTTTGCTAAAAAAACATATTTTTAGTAGATTTCGATAAAAAATAATAAATTTTATGGTTGAAAAATTAATAAAAATTGTGAATATAGTTTAAATTAATTGTTAACTTTGATTTGAATTTTTTTTCTTTTGTTAGTTAAATCAAATATCGACATGATCTACATAGCTTAGAAGTCCAACAAATAGACAATCGAGTCCAAAATTGATCTCCAATGCATATTATGAATTGATATATAGGCTGCTTTATTTTCTCAAAACAAAATAAGACAAAATCACATCTCTATCTAAATATGATTTATAAATTATTAATTTTACTGAGTTGTTCCGTCTATTAAACTTTTGAATCTAGACGACTATAGATATTGTCTATATTTTTTCTATCATGTCATTTCCGATTGGAGATTAATTTTTTAGATACTGTCTTCCTTTGCTTGTATGACTTCAATTTTTAAGCAATCAATCAACACATTGGACATACCCTGAAAGTACTTCACGTCCGAATTTGACTTTGTGTTGACAGTGTAATTTATATTTGATTTAGAGATTCTAATATCTCAACCATTTATTGGTAAACTCAACTCATTTTTCACTTATCCATGACTTATTTTTAGGGTCAGGAAGTCAAAAAGGTTTTAACATTTTGTAGAGTAATATTAATATAACTATATGATGATCATTAGTAATCTAAATATATATAATTATTTATTTTAAGCATTTTGTTGTTTTGAGTCCAAACAAACAAAAGTTGTAGTTTCTTTTAACTTTTTCTTATTTATATTCATGAAATATTGATTTATTAATGCTCTTCAAGTGATATATATAGTTCCCTCTCAGCTGGAGTTAGCTATCAAATGAATTGATTATATTTTATCCGAAAGAGAATTAATCGTCATTGTAACATAATAAATTTGATGAATAATATATAATAATTTGTTCAGCGGTTATGGGAATCATCATTTATTCGGACTACGTTAACATATTCTCATTTTTTATAGATAAAATATGATGTTTTTATTTTGTTTCTATTTTTCTTTACCATAAATGGTCATCTCACTATTTCACGTTGTTTATTAAAGGTTGAACCCCAACTTTGAGGGCCTCCACCTCCCCATCTTTAAAGTTTTGTGAGGGAGGTAAATCGAAGGATGTGCCCCAACAGGTCAAGGAACAAGAACTGTATGTACATTGTGCTTACAAGGAGTCCAATTTCATGTCTCAGAAATCGAACCCTCATACTACGGCTATCAGTAAGACGTAAGATAACCTCACTCCTTTCCTTTGCACCATTGAACTATGCTCGGGGGCATCACGTTCTTTATTATTACTAATCAAAATTGAACGTGCATTACACTTTATTATAAAATACTTTATAAGTAATATAAAAGTAATATTTTGTACTAATTTGTTGGAGGATTTGACGAGTCTCGAATGAATTAAAGAAAATAAAATTTACCATAAAAATTTAAGAGAAAAAAATTGTACTCTCAAAATTTAATTTCTATAATTCAAATTTTTTGTAATGATGAAATACTATAAACGAGCAATTTTTTTTATATTACATTTGATACATAAAAATTAATTGTTAATACATAAATTTAAACACCTGTTAAAATTTTCAGATACATAAATATGAATAAATTCTTCTATAATAACTATAGATTCATGTAATTCAAAATTCATCTAATGAAAATTTATTGAATCTAAATGTAAATGTTAATTAATTAAGAATTAATAACACATATTTCTTAGATGACAATAATTTTCTAGTATTTATTATGGTATTGTTCGGTAGTAATTTTGAGAATTGATTTTTTAACTGTTAGAAAGAAAAGTGAGTCTTATCTGTGAGATAAAAAATAAAAAATGATGGCTGAAATAGTGAAATAACGGTCAAAAAATTAATTTTAATTTACTTAAAATAACTACCAAACATACGCTATATATAGAATAGTAATCGCAACAAGGTGGGTTCGGAAGGGTTCAGGCAGTGGTGCTCGCTTTAGATGAGGCAACGGCTTGCCCTGTTTGCAGCCCCATTTTTATTTTTTTTTATTTTCTACTTCGACAGGTTTGCAGGACGGGGCAAATTGCCATCCATAATATCAAAAAACGAAAGTAAGATATTATTGAAATAATTGAATTGTAGGGGGTTAAAATCGTCCAAAAAATGATTCTTCCTTGATGTGATATTTTAATATATTAGTTAAAGTTGAACGTGCACTGCACGTTATTCTAAAAAAAACTTTGTAAGTAATATAAAAGTAATATTTTGTACCAATTTGTTACAGGATTTGATGAGTTTCGGAAGAATTAAAAAAAAAAAATTTAGCATAAAATTTTAAGAAAATAAAATTGTATTTAAATTATATTCTCAAAACTCAATTTTTATGATTCAAATTTTCTATAATGATGAAATTTTATAAATGATCAATCTTTTTATATTACATTTGATTCATAAAAATTAATTGTTAATACATAAATTTAAACACCAATTAAAAGTTTTAGATACATGAATATGAATAAATTTATCTATGATAACTCTAAATTCATATAATTCAAGATTCATCAAGTGAAAATTTATTGAATCTAGATTAATGTGAATATTAATTATTTGAGAATTAATAACACAAATTTCATAAATGACAATAATTATGTAATATTTATTACATATCAAAAAAATGAAAAGTAAGGTATTATTAAAATAATTGAATTGTAGGGAGATTAAAATCGTACAAAAAAATGATTATCTCTTGATGTGATATCCAATTAGTTTATTGATTATAAATTATTATTATTATTATTATTGGTTTCCTTGAGCCCTATAAGACCATTTTCAACTCTGTATCAAAAATTTCACCAAATCTTACACTAAATCAAAATTCTTCTCCAATCATTACACCAAAACTTACACCAAATGAACAGTGATTTATTATTTTATTAATTCTTTTGATTTTTGACATTGTGTTTATTTAAAAATTTATTTATTTATTTATTTTATAACTATACAAATTACTAAATCATAACTTCGTTAAATTAACAAATATATTGATTACTAAATTATTTACGTGTTTTATATATTATGTTAAATTGACAAAAATAATTGATTATATTATTAATTTATGATAAACAATTACGTTAAATTTACAAAAATAATAAACTTTAATAATATAATTGATAGTGTAATTAGTTATTATTATTATCATCATCATCATTATTATCATTATAGAACGAAAATGACACAAATACCTTTACTATTATCTTAAAAATGAAAAATGAAAAATAAGGGTAAAATGGACATTGTACCATTTGGTACAAAAAATGGTGTAATGAATAATGTTACATCAAATACTTTGCATTAAAATGATGCAAAGTTTGGTATTATATTGGAGCAATTTTACACCAAAAAATGGTGCAATGGTGCAACCATTGAAGTTGCCGTAAGCCTTGGATTCCGAAACCTTGACAAGGAACATGTCCCACTCCACCTCTCTATTGTGGTCAACACCTAAA
Organism: Olea europaea var. sylvestris; assembly: GCF_002742605.1. NCBI lineage: Eukaryota > Viridiplantae > Streptophyta > Magnoliopsida > Lamiales > Oleaceae > Olea > Olea europaea. The sequence continues at coordinate 52,305 of NW_019246354.1, forward strand.
TAGGCCACAGCCCATCTTCCTCTCCCTGGCCCTATTAACTAAATTATTGATTCATATAAGACAAATGCAAAGTCTTGATGATCTGCCAAACTCCAGTTTGATATTAGCTGGAATGACCATTATTATTTATTTAAAGATTGAAGAAGAAAATAATCATCTCACTCTGCGTCCTCACTTTGAAACAAAACTTACTGCTTCTTTGGAGGTTTTGCATTGAGAACCTCTCAATCGAGTTTTGAGTACTAATCACGATATTTTGTTCAAATTAATACGTGATAGAAAGAGGTTATGTCGAGCGTTAACTACAATCAAATTTACCTTATTAGAGGTGTCATGAGCATGATAATAAAAAGTTAGAAAGTAATGAACAATGGTGGTGAGATCCAAACTAAGTCCATGTTTGATTTTGATTAAAATCTGATTAAATCTTAAGTCAAGGTCAAACATTAATATTAATCACATTTTTCATAAATTCTATAACTTTTCAACCATATATTTCAAATTTTTTTATTAAAATTTATTGAAAAAATCAAATTTTAATTCTCACCGAACACCCCTAGAACTAGGTGGACAAGGAGAGAGGAAGACTGAGTAAGGCTCTATTTTCGATACAACCCTGCTTTTTAGCCAGGTACAAAATCAAGCCGAAAAATAGGGGCGCCACATAAAAACAGCCCCCTCAAATGCATGGCACCCATGTTTTTTGGCCTAATTTGAAACTGACCTTGGGAGTTTTTTGTTTTCGATACTGAAAACCGCGGAGTTGAGAAGGGCAAAAAAAACTCAATTAAGTCCGCCTTCTGTCCCCCACTATCAAAAGACGTGGAGACCTTTTTATCTCGTCAGCTCCCCTTACCTTTTCGATAATGGACACAAAAGTCCAAGTTCAAACTCAATCCCACGTGTAATCCCACAATAACATTATTCTAACGAATTGTTATGCTCAACAAGGGCCTTTCAGCACTCCTCTTATTCTGACACCTAATTCCTCACGTGTGTACTTGTAACTACTTCAACAGTAGAATCTTAAGTCCCGTTTGATTCTCATTTTTGTCAAAATGTATTTTCTCTTTCTCCTTTTTTCAATCACACATTTTTCATTAAAATAATTTACACGTAAATAAAAAAATTTTTCTTTATTTTTTATTTATACATTCTCCATTAATCTACTATTTTAAAATTCATTTATCCTTAGAAACGAGACTCAAACTTAGGAGGTGTATTCAATTGATACTTTTAATAACTTTTTGAGATTTAAAAAGTTTAGGGGTATTGAATTGAGACTTTTATAGATTTTTAAAAAGTTTCTAAAAATTATAGTGTATTCAGTTAAAACTTTTTAAAAGTCTCTATAAGTACTGAGATATTTAAATTTTTTAATGACTTCTAGAGACTTTTATAAAAGTCTCTGAAGTACCAACTTTTAAGCAAAACGTACTCATATAAAATCTTAAAATTTATCTCTCATTAATCGCGAGATTTTGGGAGACTTTCATAATTTATTTTTTTTTGCAATCTTTCTTTCCTTTATTTGCTTTGGATATGTATGACTAAATTTTTTTTTTCTATTGATTATATTCCATTTATCTTTCTTTCTCTCTCTTATTATTTATCTTTGTTTTCTATGAAAAAATTAAATTTGATTTTTGTAGCTTTTTTCCCTTTTTCATTCTTTTTTTTTTTTTGTGAAAAATATCTATTTTTTATTAAATTATAAAATTTTATATGAAATTTTTATAATTAAATTCAAATATATTGATTTTATTTATTTTTAAAAGTATACTATACTAATATATATGTGTGGGGGGGGTGGGGTG
>NW_019246354.1:61412-67266 GCF_002742605.1 Olea europaea var. sylvestris
TCTCAAAACTCAATTTTTATGATTCAAATTTTCTATAATGATGAAATTTTATAAATGATCAATCTTTTTATATTACATTTGATTCATAAAAATTAATTGTTAATACATAAATTTAAACACCAATTAAAAGTTTTAGATACATGAATATGAATAAATTTATCTATGATAACTCTAAATTCATATAATTCAAGATTCATCAAGTGAAAATTTATTGAATCTAGATTAATGTGAATATTAATTATTTGAGAATTAATAACACAAATTTCATAAATGACAATAATTATGTAATATTTATTACATATCAAAAAAATGAAAAGTAAGGTATTATTAAAATAATTGAATTGTAGGGAGATTAAAATCGTACAAAAAAATGATTATCTCTTGATGTGATATCCAATTAGTTTATTGATTATAAATTATTATTATTATTATTATTATTATTATTATTATTATTATTATTATTATTATTATCGGTTTCCTTAAGCCCTATAAGACCATTTCCAACCCTGCACCAAAATTTTCACCAAATCTTACACTAAATCAAAATTCTTCTCCAATCATTACACCAAAACTTACACCAAATGAACAGTGATTTATTATTTTATTAATTCTTTTGATTTTTGACATTGTGTTTATTTAAAAATTTATTTATTTATTTATTTTATAACTATACAAATTACTAAATCATAACTTCGTTAAATTAACAAATATATTGATTACTAAATTATTTACGTGTTTTATATATTATGTTAAATTGACAAAAATAATTGATTATATTATTAATTTATGATAAACAATTACGTTAAATTTACAAAAATAATAAACTTTAATAATATAATTGATAGTGTAATTAGTTATTATTATTATCATCATCATCATTATTATCATTATAGAACGAAAATGACACAAATACCTTTACTATTATCTTAAAAATGAAAAATGAAAAATAAGGGTAAAATGGACATTGTACCATTTGGTACAAAAAATGGTGTAATGAATAATGTTACATCAAATACTTTGCATTAAAATGATGCAAAGTTTGGTATTATATTGGAGCAATTTTACACCAAAAAATGGTGCAATGGTGCAACCATTGAAGTTGCCGTAAGCCTTGGATTCCGAAACCTTGACAAGGAACATGTCCCACTCCACCTCTCTATTGTGGTCAACACCTAAATAGGCCACAGCCCATCTTCCTCTCCCTGGCCCTATTAACTAAATTATTGATTCATATCAGACAAATGCAAAGTCTTGATGATCTGCCAAACTCCAGTTTGATATTAGCTGGAATGACCATTATTATTTATTTAAAGATTGAAGAAGAAAATAATCATCTCACTCTGCGTCCTCACTTTGAAACAAAACTTACTGCTTCTTTGGAGGTTTTGCATTGAGAACCTCTCAATCGAGTTTTGAGTACTAATCACGATATTTTGTTCAAATTAATACGTGATAGAAAGAGGTTATGTCGAGCGTTAACTACAATCAAATTTACCTTATTAGAGGTGTCATGAGCATGATAATAAAAAGTTAGAAAGTAATGAACAATGGTGGTGAGATCCAAACTAAGCCCATGTTTGATTTTGATTAAAATCTGATTAAATCTTAAGTCAAGGTCAAACATTAATATTAATCACATTTTTCATAAATTCTATAACTTTTCAATCATATATTTCAAATTTTTTTATTAAAATTTATTGAAAAAATCAAATTTTAATTCTCACCGAACACCCCTAGAACTAGGTGGACAAGGAGAGAGGGAGACTGAGTAAGGCTCTATTTTCGATACAACCCTGCTTTTTAGCCAGGTACAAGATCAAGCCGAAAAATAGGGGCGCCACATAAAAACAGCCCCCTCAAATGCATGGCACCCATGTTTTTTGGCCTAATTTGAAACTGACCTTGTGACTTTTTTGTTTTCGATAATGGACACAAAAGTCCAAGTTCAAACTCAATCCCACGTGTAATCCCACAATAACATTATTCTAACGAATTGTTATGCTCAAACAGGGGCCTTTCAGCACTCCTCTTATTCTAACACCTAATTCCTCACGTGTGTACTTGTAACTACTTCAGCAGTTGAATCTTAAGTCCCGTTTGATTCTATTTTTGTCAAAATGTATTTTTTTTTCTCTTTTTTCAATCACACATTTTTCATTAAAATAATTTACACGTAAATAAAAAAACTTTTCTTTATTTTTCATTTATACATTCTCCATTAATTTACTATTTTAAAATTCATTTATCCTTAGAAATGAGACTCAAACTTAGGGGGTGTATTCAATTGAGACTTTTAATAACTTTTTGAGATTTAAAAAGTTTAGGGGTATTGAATTGAGACTTTTATAGATTTTTAAAAAGTTTCTAAAAATTATAGTGTATTCAGTTAAAACTTTTTAAAAGTCTCTATAAGTACTGAGGTATTTAAATTTTTTAATGACTTCTAGAGACTTTTATAAAAGTCCCTGAAGTACAAACTTTTAAGCAAAAATTACTCATATAAAATCTTAAAATTTATCTCTCATTAATCACGAGATTTTGGGAGATTTTCATAATTATTTTTTTTCAATCTTTCTTTCCTTTATTTGCTATGGATATGTATGACTAAATTTTTTTTTTCTATTGATTATATTCCATTTATCTTTCTTTCTCTCTCTAATTATTTATCTTTGTTTTCTATGAAAAAATTAAATTTGATTTTTGTAGCTTTTTTCCCTTTTTCATTCTTTTTTTTTTGTGAAAAATATCTATTTTTTATTAAATTATAAAATTTTATATGAAATTTTTATAATTAAATTCAAATATATTGATTTTATTTATTTTTAAAAGTATATTATACTCTTCAAAAAATTTTTGAATTCCTCAAAAGTCTATAAAAATTTTAAAATGAAAATCCATAGAAATCTACTAAAAACTTCCCCTAAATCCATACAAATCTATAAAAGATCCATGAAATCTACTAAAGTCATCACTTAAAAAAAGTCTATCAAAATCTTCAAAAGTCTCAATTGAATACCCCCACTCCTTATTATTATTTCCCTTTTGGCGGTAACTCATCAACCACAATGCTTAATTATGTAGCAAGATTTTTCACGCGATGGTAATTATTGCTTTTATTTTATTTGAGAGTTTTACATAGCAAATTTTTGGAAACTGATGTATGCTTTCATAAGATTGTCTGCTCTGTTTGAGTCTCATTTTCTTTTTGTAAAAAATAAATTTTATAATAGCATTTTTTTTTAATGTGTAATTAACGTATGTAAAAAATTTGGGTTTATGCTCAAACAGGGACTTATTTTCTTAACTTATAAAGGATTTTTTTCTGGTTTTTTTTAATTGCCATGTCTCAATATCCCATATTGGGACTTAATATTAACCAATTTAGAAAAAATGCACCCCCAATGCCTCATATTGCCCCTAACTTCACCCCCAACGTGAAAATTAACTGGGGGGCAAGGTGTCAAGCATAAGGATCACGATTGAGGTGGGAGTGCAAGAGTTAGAGGGTGGTTCGAGAAAGGCAATGAAATTCAAAAAGATGAAGTATATATTTTTAATTTTACATTTTATGATGCTTTAGTTCAAAGTTTGGGTATAGATGTCGTTGCAATTAGAATATTTGATCTTACATCTTATTCGTACGTAGAATTTTAACGGGGTTGAGCAATGCTACATGAACATGGTCATTGGCAGGTTTCTTCAATAAGGGATACATGTCAAATTTTGACTGGACAATTTTAAAAATGAAAAAATCAAAAGAGCCAGATGGGTGCTGACAGCACAACACTCGTCAGTATCCTTGTCTACTAACCTTGTCTAAGCATCATTACACTTTTTTGATACTAACATAAGTGTCAAAGAAAATTAAAGTTTAAATGTTAAGAAAAATTGAACGAGGACCAATTGCCATTTAGAATTAGAATGGGTGCACATTACCCAGATGCCTATACGGGTGGTTGAGAAATGGAATGCAAAAATACTCCAAAAAGTTCCAAAACCCTGATCTAATCAATAGAGCAAATGGGCTCTTTTATATGTGGTCCTTTTAATTTCACAAAAATGGGTTAACTGGTAACTTCTAGATGGGTTAAAAAAAAAAACACACACACACACACACACATATATGCTTTAATAATTCATAATGGAGTAACATGTAGGGATAATTGCATCCACGGCTCCAACTTTTTCAAATCTTTCCAGGTTTTATCTTAACCTTTCATTCATGACAAAGGGCATAAGAGCAATATGTTGTGCAAAATCAGCGTTGAAACAAGGTAGAAAAAGCAGAAATCATGAAGAAAATCAAACTAGCCGAAGCTGCAATCTCATTTTTAGACCAATCCAAAAGTCATGTGGAGAAATGAAGGGCATATTCCGACTCTAGACAATGAGGTAAACCCAATTGTCTAATGCATGAGTTCTATGAGTAGAAGCTCTCTCGGCGAGTGGCGGTGCATCACACATTTTTCGACGAAGTGGTCTGAAGACAAATTGCTCATGGAGTCTCTACAGGCTTGTTGGTGGGTTTGTTTTCTACTTAGGGTACTACGGTGATTTTGAACCGTTTTGCCCTTGGACGTTTGGGTTTCAAGATTTAGATGATTGTGTTGTTGCAATTGCTGAAACTATAGGGCGACTAGTGATAGCAATAAAACTTGTAAACTCACATTTGTCCTTATTTACAAACCGAGAGATTAGTTCACTTGGTAAATTGGCTTATTTCTTTTAAATTCTTGTACTAGTAGGCCATTGTATGGCTTGGTAATTAGTTTTGGGATTACTGTCTAGGGTAATCATTGTCTGTTGTTAAATCTAAGTTATTATTTACTGATTCGTGCTTTAAATTCTTTACAATTGTGCTTTAAACTTTTTGATTGATTTTTGATTGTGTTGATTGTTCTATTAAAATTATCACTTGAATTTTACCCTTTAACCATTTCCTTGATTTGAGATCGAGAATCTCACAAAACCTTGTGAATTTAGAACGATGTACGTTATGACTTTAGGAAATTTTGATTGACTATTCTGTGTGAATTGTGCCGCACTTTGCTTGTGGTCGTTTCTTGTTTACACTGCGTTCTGTGCATTTGTTTAGTAAAAATGACGGCACATTTTGTTTGGTAAAAATGACAACAATAAAAGATGAAATGTATTCTTATTCAACAAAAAGTTTTTAAAGCAATTGATGAAGATTTTCCTACAACTTTAACTGAAGATGAGAAAAATGAAAATGATGATTAGACTTATACTTCTATTATGTTACACATTTCTGATACTATTTTAAGAAAAGTTGGCAAACACGATTTTATACAAAAGCTTTGGACGCAATTGGAAGATCTTTATTTGTTAAAATCTACTCCAAATTTGCTTTTTATACTTGAAAGTTTCTTTAGTTTCAAAATGACCACTCCCCAAAAACTTAGATGACAATCTGGATATCCCTCTCATAATTAATATCAGTTTTTACATCTTTATAAGTATCAGGATTAGCATTTATCAAGACTATATATTATTGTTCGCCCACGTGTTTTAGACCTAACACTATATAAATATTTAAGCTCGAACTTCAAGAACTATTTGTTGATTATTTAATCTCCTATTTGTTGAAAATAATTCACAAGGAGTCGGTCAAGCCTAGAGGTCATCAAACAAATTTTTGAGCTTGCTTTATACAATAAATTATTAAAGTCCATACCATTGAAATAAACTCGAATAAAATAAAAAATATTTTTAGGTTTGCACGGAACCAAGACATTAAGCAGTTGTGCTACAATGACAGGTTTCAATTCAGATTTTAAATCTAGACAATACATGATTGAGGAATTGAAAAAAAAAAAAAAAAAAAGAAAAGGGG
>NW_019246354.1:73901-74756 GCF_002742605.1 Olea europaea var. sylvestris
ATATGTGTGTGTGTGTGTGTGTGTGGGAGGGGGGGGGGGGGTGGGGTGGCGGGGGGAAGAAAAAGGGGAATTGTGGGAACTAACATATCGTAGGTGAGAATTTTACACCAAATTTATGTTAATTCTATTTCAAATTAAAATCTTCAAAAATCTTTTGATTTCTACAAAAGTCTATAAAAATTTTAAAATGAAAATCTATAGAAGTCTACTAAAAACTTCCGCTAAATCCATACAAATCTATAAAAGATCCACGAAATCTACCAAAGTCATCACTTAAAAAAAGTCTATCAAAATTTTCAAAAGTTTCAATTGAATACCCCCGCCCCTTATTATTATTTCCCTTTTGGCGGTAACTCATCAACCACAATGCTTAATTATGTAGCAAGATTTTTCACGCGATGGTAATTATTGCTTTTATTTTATTTGAGAGTTTTACATAGCAAATTTTTGGAAACTGATGTATGCTCTCATGAGATTGTCTGCTCTGTTTGAGTCTCATTTTCCTTTTGAAAAAAATAAATTTTATAATAGCATTTTTTTTTTAAATGTGTAATTAACGTATGTAAAAAATTTGGGTTTATGCTCAAACAGGGACTTATTTTCTTAATTTATAAAGGATTTTTTTCTGGTTTTTTTTTTTAATTGCCATGTCTCAATATCCCATATTGGGACTTAATATTAACTAATTTAGAAAAAATGCACCCCCAATGCCTCATATTGTCCCTAACTTCACCCCCAACGTGAAAATTAACTGGGGGCAAGGTGTCAAGCGTAAGGATCACGATTGAGGTGGGAGTGCAAGAGTTAGAGGGTGGTTCGAGAAAGGCAATGAAATTCAAAAAGATGAAGTATATA
>NW_019246355.1:0-1462 GCF_002742605.1 Olea europaea var. sylvestris
GGAACGCTTGGATTGTCGGCCTTCAAAGAAATGAGCGTAATTTTTGCAGACGGCGTCCGTTTCGGGCCCATAAGTACTTTTCGAAAATGTAGCGACCCTTTTTGATTGAACTCATGACTTCGTCGTGACGTATGAGGGATTTTGACCATTTTTTGAGGAACGTGCACCTTCATATTCGGACTGACGATGTTCGAAGAATTGAGCATAACCTTGGCAGACAGTGTCCGTTTTTTGGACCATAAGTACTTTTCGGAAATGTAGCGACCGTTTTGGGTTTAGCTCCCGATTTCATAATGACGTATTAGGGTTCTCATCCCTTTTTTGACGAACGACCACTTGCATATTGGGAACGCTTGGATTGTCGACCTTCGAAGAAATGAGCGTAACTTTTGCAGACGTGGTCCGTTTTGGGCCCATAAGTACTTTTCGGAAATGAAGCGACCCTTTTGGATTGAACTCTCAACTTCGTCGTGGCGTATGAGGTATTTTGACCATTGTTTGAGGAACGTGCACCTGCATATTCGGACTGACGACGTTCGAAGAATTGAGCATAACCTTGGCAGACAGTGTCCGTTTTTTGGACCATAAGTACTTTTCGGAAATGTAGCGACCGTTTTGGGTTTAGCTCCCGATTTCATAATGACGTATTAGGGTTCTCATCCCTTTTTTGACGAACGACCACTTGCATATTGGGAACGCTTGGAGTGTCGACCTTCGAAGAAATGAGCGTAACTTATGCAAACGGTGTCTGTTTTGGGCCCATAAGTACTTATCGGAAATGTAGCGACCCTTTTGGATTGAACTCACAACTTCGTCGTGACGTATGAGGGATTTTGACCATTTTTTGAGGAACGTGCACCTGCATATTCGGACTGACGATGTTCGAAGAATTGAGCATAACTTTTGCCGACAGTGTCCGTTTTTGGGACCGTAATTACTTTTCGAAAATGTAGCGACCGTTTTGGGTTTAGCTCCCGATTTCATAATGACGTATTAGGGTTCTCATCCTTTTTTTGAAGAACGACCACTCGCATATTGGGAACGCTTGGATTGTCGACCTTCCAAGAAATGAGCGTAACTTTTGCAGATGGGGTCCGTTTCTGGGACCATAAGTACTTTTCGAAAATGTGCCGACCGTTTTGGGTTTAGCTCACTATTTCGTAATGACGTATTAGGGTTTTCTTCCTTTTTTTGAAGAACGACCACTCGCATATTTTGAACGCTTGGAGTGTCGACCTTCGAAGAAATTAGCGTAACTTTTGCAAACGGTGTCCGTTTTTGGGTCCATAAGTAATTTTCGAAAATGTAACGATAGTTTTGGGTTTAGCTTACGATTTCGTAATGACGTATTAGGGTTCTCATCCCTTTTTTGAAGAACTACCACACGCATATTGGGAACGCTTTGATTGTCGACCTTCGAAGAAATGAGCGTAATTTTTGCAGACGGTGTCCGTTTCGGGCC
>NW_019246356.1:0-1462 GCF_002742605.1 Olea europaea var. sylvestris
GACACCGTCTCGAAAAATGACGAAATTGCCCCCGGCGCGATTTTTGTTTCCGATCAATCATTCAAATTTTACCCGATTCCGACGCCGTCGCCAAAAATGACGAAATTGCCCCCGGTGCGATTTTTGTTTTCGATCAATCTGTCAAATTTTAGCCGATTCCGTGACCGTCGCGGAATATGACGAAATTGCCCCCGGCGCGATTTTTGTTTCCGATCAATCAGTCAAATTTTAGCCGATTCCGACACCGTCGCGAAATATGACGAAATTGCCCCGGCGCGATTTTTGTTTCCGATCAATCATTCAAATTTTACCCGATTCCGACGCCGTCGCCAAAAATGACGAAATTGCCCCCGGTGCGATTTTTGTTTCCGATCAATCTGTCAAATTTTAGCCGATTCCGTGACCGTCGCGGAATATGACGAAATTGCCCCCGGCGCGATTTTTGTTTCCGATCAATCAGTCAAATTTTAGCCGATTCCGACACCGAATTACGAAATTGCCCCCGGCGCGTATTTTGTTTCCGATCAATCAGTCAAATTTTACCCGATTTCGACACCGTCACGAAAAATGACGAAATTGCCCCCGGCGCTATTTTTGTTTCCGATCAATCAGTCAATTTTTACCCGATTCCGACACCGTCGCGAAAAATGACGAAATTGCCCGCGGCGCGATTTTTGTTTCCGATCAATGAGACAAATTTGAGCGGATTTCGACACCGTCGCGAAAAATGACAAAATTGCCCCCGACCCGATTTTTGTTTACGATCAATCAGTCAAATTTAAGCCTATTCCGACACCGTCGTGAAAAATGACGAAATTGTCCCCGTTGCAATTTTTGTTTCTGATCAATCAGTCAAATTTTTGCCGATTCCGACACCGTCACGAAAAATGACGAAATTGCGCCCGGCGTGATTTTTGTTTCCGATTAATCAGTCAAATTTGAGCGGAATCCGACATCGTCGCAAAAAATGACAAAATTGCCCCCGGCACGATTTTTGTTTCCGATCAATCAGTCAAATTTTAGCCGATTCCGACACCGTCGCGAAAAATGACGAAATTGCCCCGGCGCGATTTTTGTTTCCGATCAATCTGTCAAATTTTAGCCCATTCCGACACCGTCGCGAAAAATGACGAAATTGCCCCGGCGCGATTTTTGTTTCCGATCAATCTGTCAAATTTTAGCCCATTCCGACACCGTCGCGAAAAATGACGAAATTGCCCCGGCGCGATTTTTGTTTCCGATCAATCTGTCAAATTTTAGCCCATTCCGACACCGTCGCAAAAATGACGAAATTGCCCCTTGCGCGATTATTGTCTCCGATCAACCTATCAAATTTTAGCCCATTCCGACACCGTCACGAAAATGACGAAATAGCTCCTGGCGCGATTTTTGTTTCTGATCAATCAGTCAAATTTGAGAGGATTCCGACACCGTCGCGAAAAATGACGAAATTGCCCCCGGC
>NW_019246357.1:0-1462 GCF_002742605.1 Olea europaea var. sylvestris
GGAACCAAACACTTGATGATATGTTAGAATTGAATGAAAAATAGTGAATAAAAGTAATGGAAAATATTGAATAGAAGTCTCTTCATATGTTGTAACTAAAGTAACTCAAGTCCCTTCATATTTTTAACTCCTTATCAATGAATGGTTTAACTCCTTGATTAATGAGCTAGCTTTTCTTCCATTGGTATAAATAGGAGTCTCTCTAGGTTGGAAAATCACAAGTGAAATGTAAGCTTCTTCCTCTAAGCAACAATTTTCTTTTTCTCACTTTCAAGTTCTTCCTTGTGCTTATAATTTCTTTGTGAGATAGAGTATATCACAGCTAGTTCGCAGGCGGTTAACATAGTGCAGCATGAACCGACAACTGATTGTATCCTGCGAATCGAACACTGATCAAAACCTCTTGCACTCTGGTGAGGCGACGAATTCGATTTAAGGAAACTATGAATACACAGGCCTCCGGTTTGATTTGATTCTCTAATATATACCTACAAGCTTAAATCGAACTCGCTTTAGTAAATCAAATTTTGTTCATTAATTTTTGTCAATTTTTCCAATTCATGGTTTCTGCATGATTTCTAATTCATTTTAAATGATTGTTAAGTTGTTAATAATTTGACAAAATAATATGTTCTTCAACTCTGTAGTTTTATTTTTTGAACAGATAACTTGATCTCGAATTTATATACAACTTTACAAACTTATAATTATTCTAAATTATTTGTTGCTTGTTCCGGTTCAATGGCGTTACGTGGAAATAACGATGTGAACAACAGAAGCAACACTGTTGGTACCGGAGTACCAAATCCTGTAATAACCATTGTTAACCCTATGGAGACCACGACTAACATTTCTCCCATTGACATGATAATTGGAGGCGGGATTCCCCATGTTGGAGTGAACCCAACTTTTCCTTCGGTTGCGGCCTGGGCAATCCAATTTGGCACAATACCTTTGCCAGTGCCTAGGGTTGCGGCTTTGGCACCTTTGCCATCGTTTTCGGCTCCATTTTCGGTGAATTATGCAATTCGACTGGATAAGTTTGTTGGTACTAATTTTAAGACATGACAGAATAAGATGGTTTTCTATCTCACTACATTGGGCCTTGCACGTTTCCTCACTGAGGATGCCCCTATCGTGGCTGAAAACGACACTAATGTGCATAGGCGTGCAGCTTGGGACGCTTGGAAAAGTGCTGATTTTTTGTGCCGTAACTATATCTTGGATGGCCTACAAAATTCTCTGTATCATGTATATGTGGTAAAGAAATCTGTTAAGGAGCTCTGGGAGTCCTTAGAAAAGAAATAAAAGACCGAGGATGCAAGATCTAAGAAATTCTTAACCAGTCGGTGTATGGACTTCGAAATGGTTGATTCACATTCAGTGGTGAGCCAAGTGCAGGAGTATCAAGTGCTTTTGCAAGAAATGCATGCTGAGGGTCTGACCATGTCAGAATCTCTAC
>NW_019246358.1:0-1462 GCF_002742605.1 Olea europaea var. sylvestris
CACCATTCCGTTTCAATATTTTACAGCAAATTTTTATTACCCAATTGATTTTTCTCATAGTATACAACTAGAAAATAACAACAAATCGATAATTTTCAATTTATAAAGCTCACCTTCAACCGTGTGAAATTGATTCTTGCTAACCCATCTCCAAAATTTGCACTATTTCATTTGTTCTTGGTTCAAGAAAGGGAACTTCAATATGCAATCATTTATTATAAGCAAGAATAATACATATGAAGAAGAATAAAGCTGAATTTGAAGGTGAGTTTAATATAGTGAAAATGGACTTGGAAACGAGATAAATGAAGGGGATTTATATATTTGGGGATTTGGGTAATATTCATTTCCAAATTGGACATTTTAGTCGTTTCAGTTTAAGAGTATTTAAGACTTTTAATATATAATCAAATAGACTATGGACTACTTGAATAAAAAGTATTGATATATGCTATTTTACCAAAGATTATGGTTGACTAGGCTTCCTAAACAAAATCCCCATATTTCTTTACTACTTCGTATTTATCTTAACCATCACAGCCTTCAATATCCTTGGAAGATACCTGAAATTCAACAACTTTAACGATCTTTTGATGAAAAATGCTCTCTCCACTAACATCAACGGACATAAAACCATCACCATCCTGCAGGTGTCTAACGATGCAATCGAAGGTCTTATGGGGAAGCTGAGGAGGTCCAAAAGGGCGTTCTGAGCAACTATGTGGTTTTGGATTATCATGATACCTTGAAACTTTAGAAATTAAAAAAAAAATCATCTGTCATTGATGGTCGAATCGAGGAAAACACAATCTTACCCTACCCAAAATGCCAGATTCCCAAATTTCAGTTGTGTTTGGGAACATGAAAAATCGAGTTTCGGTGAGGAGTGAAGTGGATGATTGATTCAAGCTTGGGTTTGACTGGGTTGATCTCAAATGACGTGGCGATGCTTGATGATTTATGTAAAGATGGGTTGGTGCAAGAGGCAGTGAAGCTTTTTGGGTTAATGCTTGAGAAGAGTACTATTCCGGAAGTGGTTGAATGCACTACGTACTGTAGTGGAAGGCCTTTTCAAGGCACAGAAGTTTGAAGATGCAGTAGGAATTTTTAAGAAAATGCAGAGTAATGGGGTTCCAAATGCATTTAGTTATTGGGTTTTGATTAAGAGGCTCTGTTAAGGGAAGACTGAAGAGGTTGGAGAATGCTTATGAGCTTTGTATTAAGGTATTGGAATAATGTTGCTTTTTTATTATGTCACTTTTTTATTAAAAGATGTCACTTTTGACAGCTAACCCGTTTCTACCATCACTTCTCAACAAATTCTGATTATATATTGCTGCATCCTAAGTAGCTGCGCCAGTTTCATCCGGATCACCTTTTGATGGCCAACCCATTTCTAATACCATCACTTCATAACCCATTTTAGCCATGGAAAATATTACATCTACTTGTGCATATAACA
>NW_019246359.1:0-1462 GCF_002742605.1 Olea europaea var. sylvestris
ACGTGGCCTCATCTCTTTAATCCAAACATCCAATCCTAGGCATCATCCTTGACTTGCTAGCTTGTTGCGCATTTATTGCTTATGCAGAACCCCCATGCTAATGACAAGACTTGACATGTACAATTATGACAAACGTTCCATCAATCATTCAAATAAGATCTTTATGTAGAAGATCTCTTGGGAAAAGTGATCATGGAAGATGTTCCTTCATGGTTCAGAGGCTTCTGCTTTGGCTTCGGATTCAGGGTTCTGCCACTCACTAATACTTCCACTTTAGGGCTTTGGATATCTTTTCAGTGATCTCGCATCATGGCTTCGGTTCATGGGCCTCAGCGTATGGACTTCGATTACTTTCACAGGCCTCGATATATGGGCCTCCGCCATACATGCTACCTCGACTGGAGTGCCATGTGGTTCGGATTGAGTGGGCCATAGGGCCAAGTAGGTTGGTCAAGTATGACAACACGTAACACCAACCTTCAAAGAAATCAAGAGGCATTATATAAATGAAAAACAAAACATTCCATTGCCCTTTTTACCCATAATAATAGAACTCTAATTGGAAACTACTTGTGCAAGCATTAGATAATCATGGCGGATTGGAGTATCAGAATAAGTAAGAAAACCAATTACCTAACTCAGAAGCTTTGGCTTATCATATGTTGAGAATATAATTTCATGCTTGGGCCTACATGATAATAAAAATGAAACAAGAATTACAATACTTAGGGTTGAAGTATGAGCGGATACTTTTATGATATAATTTTTATAGATCACAAAAAGGTTAAAGAACTTACATGAGTTTCAACCAAAGTATAGCAAAATATTTTTAGAGATTTTGATGGCACAAAATACAAAACCAACATATACTGACAAAAAAGTATTGAAAGAATAAGATAGCATCTCTCTCAGATAGAAGCGGAATGTGAATTTTTTTTGTTAAGTAAACTTGATTTTGGACTAAGTAATATGGGCTTAAGTATTTTGTTCATATGCTCAATTCAATTAAAAAGTTCAAAAAAACCTAGCATTTCTAGAAGCATTTTTCAGAAAGATCAATGCAAATATCTAAGTAAAAGATGTGGTGATAAATGTAGTAATGTATCAAGTATATTACGTGGTTTTAAAAACTATATCTATAATATTCTAGGAAAATATATAGTCAAACTATGTGGTCTAAAAGTTTCATGTAAATATGTGGTTTAGAAGTATCTATGAAAATGCGTAATCTAGAAATTTCATGTAAACCCTATATCAAGGGATAGGGTCCCTCAATTTTGTAGAAAGCCAGGTTTAAAAGTATTGAATTGAGAAATACAAGTTTCCTTTTTCTTCACTTACTTCTTCCTATTAGTGTTGTTCTTCCTAAAAGCTTTAGTCAATCTAAGTTAGTAAACCTCTCTTTCCTCCAACAAACTGGTATTGGAGCCCCAAGATCCTTATGAAAAATGGCAAGTGGAAT
>NW_019246360.1:0-1462 GCF_002742605.1 Olea europaea var. sylvestris
AGTCGGCCAGACCATCCAGACCCATTAGGACCTGACAATGGCGGATGCAAATGGAACCAAGCATGTCAATAGCACGGCCCAGCTCGTGACTAGTCCGGCCTATCTATATAATCAGGCAATATAGGTTTTGGTTGTAGAGACCTATGGACCAAGTGACTAGGCCGAAGCAAGCCAATTGTGAACGAGTGCAAGGAGATTGAGGAATTTTATTTGATGCCACGAAAAGGACAAGGAGAAGGCAAAAGGAACGAAAGATATAAATAGCCATTTTCTTATGAGTAAAGCGTCAAATACCCTATTCGAAGTTAAAATTTTCTTGTTTACAAGAACCAATATTTATACTAATTCTATATATATGTATGCATTGAGGTTTAGTTGAAATTTCAAATGGCACCTGGTGGATTATTAGAATCTTTGAAGGTTATCCTAATAAGATGACTAATAGGATTAGAATTTTGTTTGAGTGACAAATTTATATGATCAAATTTTGATTTGGTAACAAATTATTATAATTTGGGTCAAGATTGAGGGATATCAAATAACGAATACATATAGTTAGCGAGAGTAAACTGTTAAAATCCAAGTACTTATCATTGCGCGAGACATTACTATCCATTCAATAAATAGGCATTTTCCAACACCCCACCCACCTCACCCTCTGTTAACCTTATCTAACACTAGTGGTGATTATCACCCTTCTGGGTTAGAGTGGCGACAGTTTCATAGTGTTTAAGGAAGTCATGATACATTTTTATTCGAGTAAGGATATTTAAAGCCAATGTGCCAACAAATTATATGACCAATTAAATAGGCGAAATATCATTGCGTATAGTAGAATGAATAATTTTGTTTGTTCCCAATGGAGATCATTCACATGTGATGTTCAATTGATGTGTTGTAAAATTATAAGATCAATTGAATGCGGGGATATGAAAACTTGCTTTATTATTTGTATTACTTGACGTCATATCAAGATAAATAACATGTCTAATTAAATATATCATTTAATGCCACATGTATTGATACTTAGACCTATGTTCAACATTACTATACTGATAGCATTATTCTTTTTATTCGTTGAACAATAATCCAGTTCCATTTAAGATAGTATTAAGCATCACTTATGCTAGATAGCATTATTTTCTTTCATAATATACACGGTCAAGGGCATAGATATGTGTGCCCCAAGCCCTGTTAGAATTTTTTTAAGTAAAAATTAAATTTATTCAATTTTTTCTTCTGCGCATTAGTTTGGGGCAAAAAAAATCTTATCCTCTGAGGTTTCACTGTTTGTGTGATAAGTCGATGGGAGTTTTAATGAAATTAGTCAATGTTGAACATGCATTGCACCTTATTATAAAATACTTCTTAAGTGTGGAAAAAGTAGCATTTGAATATGTGTGAATGTTAATTAATTTAGAATTAATACAAGGGAGTGTGTGTGTGTGTGTGTGTGTGTGTG
>NW_019246361.1:0-1462 GCF_002742605.1 Olea europaea var. sylvestris
CAAAGTACCATCGAGCATCATTAGGAACTTACGAAATGTAATAACAAGAGGGTACATATCAGGTTGAATGCCAACAAACGTGTCTGGAATATCCTGGAATCTTGACATTTCATCTATGTCATACATAACATTAGAACTAATATCAGCATCGAACCGTCCACCATCAACAAAGCTGCACATATCAGAAATGTCAGAAGAACTATGTTGTACAACAGCATCTAAAAAAGGTTAGCGGGAAATAAATACATAAAAGATGTTCAAGAATCTAGGAAGAGCAAGCCACCATTGAGTAAAATAGGGCTTCGAAATTTGTGATTAAAAATTGAACATATGAACTACAATTATTTTATCAGGATTGGTAAACCAACTCCACAGTGTTGGAAACAGAGATTTAATCAAGACGATACTAGAATTCAAGTTCCGGTAACACGTGAAAGATCACTGAACACACCTTTTCAGCTGAGACAAGTGCTGTTTGACAGCAAAACAGAGCAGTGGATTCGCAGTGACGAAAAGCTGGTGCAGCATATTACCCTTAACCTCACCCACAGACTGACTATCATCTGCATTATTTCTCATAGAGAAACCTCTCTCTTCCGATCTAAAACCATCCAGCGCAAGGCAATACTGCTGGATCTTGCGGTAAAGCTTCATAGTCAAGACAGTAGTTTTCCCAGTGCCCGATCTGCCTAATATGAAGCTGCTTCTAGGAAATAAAATTATCTCCTTCTCCTGATTGGTAACCTCAAAAGGGAGATTCAGTTCTCTACCCAACTTGTCAGATAGCAAATGTTTCACAATACCAGTTGATAAAGAGTAAAATTTCATCAATAATAAACTCTCATTCACTTTGGAATTTTCAATGCAACTCCTGCAATCTACATCACTACTTGAATCATCATCAAAATTGGCATTGTGGTTCTTCTTGTACTGGACTATATCGTCAGATATTGGCCAAGTCTTTGGAGCTTCCAAATTCCTAGACAAAAAGTGAAAATTTAATAACAGAGATAATTTCCTAGAGAACAATGTCATGAGAAAAATGCATGTTCTCTAACTGAATACGTAACTAGAATCATCACAATACTTATTTATAAGATGCAACTCCTTGCAGCGATTGATAAAATCCTCTGTGTACGAATTAAATATGGAATCAATGCGTATTAAGAATTTTGGAATCTCCTCTGAAGAGAGTATGTCCCAAACCTTCAAAACTTGCTCGTATTGAAACGTTTTCAATATATCTATTGTGCAAACTATATAGTAACCTTCAACCTTGAAATGTTTCACAATTTGCAAAGTCGTCTCACACATCAAGTCCACACTTCTTCTCTTGGGTCGCCATCCAATTGAAATCTTGAGTAAAATGCACATGACTGACTTCTTCAAATGGGAAGATATCAATTTCTCAAACGAATTTCTGAAATTATCACTAAATACTACCTGAATTTGTCAAAAGATA
>NW_019246362.1:0-1462 GCF_002742605.1 Olea europaea var. sylvestris
TCGATGAGTGGAATTCCTTGTCGATTTTGCTCGTTAGCCATTTGTTGTACCAGTCTTGCTTCCCTCTGCCTGTGACGGAATGTGCATTCGATTTCTGGATCTATAGGGACCAAGTCTTGATCAGGTGCTCCTTGCATACAAGCCCTGATATGGCAGAATTAACACAAAAATTCAATATAAGCAATAATAAAATAAATCTAATAAAATTAACAAGGACTAAACTAAATAAGTTCGATTAGTGTCACAAAAGAGAAAATTAAAAGTAAGTTTCAATCCCCGGCAACGGCGCTAAAAACTTGTTCACAAAATGTTTCTTTCAATTTTAAAACCCACCGCAAGTGTACGGTTCATTAACAAGTAGTAAAATGGACTATGAGTCCAAGTATCGTTCCCACGAGGATTGAATTAGCTCTAATTAGACTAATGTGACCTTAACCGAATCTAATTGAATGAAAATTTGGTTTAAATGTGAAAACCCCTAATTGTGGGAAAAATCCCCAATTTTTAAAGAAAACCCTAATTTCGAAATTGGAAACCCTAATTTCGAAATTTCACTAATTGAATGACTCAAAACTCAATTAAAATGTAAATACGCAATTTTTGGAAGTTAATGTATAGAAATAAATTAAAATGCAATCATTAGGATCTCGAATCCCCAATTGACTATTAAAAACCCTAATTTCACAAATTCAACGAATCGATGGAAAAATGCCAGTTCAATATACTCTCTCGATATATACTGAATCTACTCTTGCACACCACCAGCCTATATTTCTATAGATGATGCAATTATACAAGAATGCATGAATTTTTAGGAACACCTTATGAATTGCATAAAGCATAGGGGTATATTTCTATCCCCTATCGAACCATATGTTAATTTATATTATATCGAATCTATTCCCCTTCTTTCGAATGCAAAGAATAAATCATCTAAACTCACATAACATATGGCCAATAATTATGGAAGCAATCAAATCATATAAATCAAACAATTGTCCAACTGAAACTTTATATTGAATTTATGAAATAAAAGAAATTAAATAATCAAAGGTTCATCGATTTTCTAATGAATAAAAAACCTAGCCTATGATCATAATTACAGAATTAAGAATTAAAACTAAATTAAAAGATATAAAGAATACACTCGTATGATAATCCTTCAATTTTGTGTGTAATCTTCAATTCTTTCTTGAATCCTTGTGAAATCAAGTCCAAGATTGTGTTTCTTGTCTTCAAATTGAGTGTATTTCTTCTCCCTGGTCGTTCATGCCCTCAATTTTATGATTTTGGGTATTTATATCGCGTAAAAATCAAGTAGGAAAAGAGTTTCAACGAAAATAAAAAACTGCAACGGAGGCCCCCGAATTATCACTCTACGACCGCATAGAAGGATTCTATGCGGTCGCATAGACCAATAAATTTTCCCCCAACATTTCCTGCAACCATCTATGCGACCGCA
>NW_019246363.1:0-1462 GCF_002742605.1 Olea europaea var. sylvestris
ATTTTTGTTTTCGATCAACCTGCCAAATTTCAACCCATTCCGACAGTCGCGAAAAATGACAAAATTGCCCCCGGCGCGATTTTTGTTTCCGATCAACTAGTCAAATTTTTGCTCAATTCGACACAGTCGTAAAAAATGACGAAATTACCCCCGGCGCGATTTTTATTTTCGATCAACCTGCCAAATTTTAGCCCATTCCGACACAGTCGTGAAAAATGACGAAATTGCCATCGCGACGGTTTTTGTTTCCGATCAACCCGTAAAATTTTAGCCCATTCCGACACATTAGCGAAAAATGACGAAATTGCCCCCGGCGCGATTTTTGTTTCCGATCAACCAGTCGAATTTTTGCCCATTCCAACCCAGTCGCGAAAAATGACGAAATTGACCCTGGTGCGATTTTTGTTCCTGATCAACCTGTCAAATTTGAGCCCATTCCGACACCACTGCAAAAAATGACGAAATTGCCCCCGGCGCTATTTTTGTTTCCGATCAACATGTGAAATTTTAGCCCATTCTGACACAGTCGCAAAAAATGACGAAATTGCCCCTGGCGCGATTTTTGTTTCCGATCAACCAGTCAAATTTTACCCCAATTCGACACATCGCGAAAAATGACGAAATTACCCCTGGCGCGGTTTTTATTTTCGATCAACCTGCCAAATGTAGCCCATTTCGACATAGTCGTGAAAAATGATGAAATTGCCACCAGATCGATTTTTCTTTCCGATCAACCTGTCAAATTTTAGCTCATTCAGACACAGTCGCGAAAAATGACGAAATTGCCCCCGGCGCGATTTTTGTTTCCGATCAAGCAGTCAAATTTTAGCCCATTCCGACACAGTCGAGAAAAATGACGAAATTGCCCCCGGTGCGATTTTTGTTTTCGATCAACCTGTCAAATTTTAGCCCCTTCTGACACCATTGCAAAAAATGACGAAATTGCCCCAGGCGCGATTTTTGTGTCCGATCAACCAGTCAAATTTTAGCCCAATTCGAAACAGTCGGGAAAAATGACGAAATTCCCCCCGGCGCAATTTTTATTTTCGATCAACCTGCCAAATTTCAACCCATTCCGACACAATAGCGAAAAATGACGAAATTTCCACTGGGGCGATTTTTATTTCCGATCAACCTTTCAAATTTTAGCCCATTCCGACACAGTCGCGAAAAATGACGAAATTGTCCCTGGCGCGATTTTTGTTTCCGATCAACCAGTCAAATTTTAGCCCAATTCGACACAGTCACGAAAAATGACGAAATTACCCCCGACGCGATTTTTATTTTCGATAAACCTGCCAAATTTAGCCCATTTTGACACAGTCGCGAAAAATGACGAAATTGCCACCGGCGCGGTTTTTGTTTCCGATCAACCTTTCAAATTTTAGCCCAATTCGATACAGCCGCGAAAAATGACGAAATCCCCCCGGCGCAATTTTTGTTTTCGATCAACCTGCCAAAT
>NW_019246364.1:0-1462 GCF_002742605.1 Olea europaea var. sylvestris
AATCCAAAACGGTCGCTACATTTCCAAAAAGTACTTATGGGCCCAAAACGGACACCGTGTGCAAAAGTTAAGCTCAATTCCTCATACGCTGACTCTACAAGCGTTCCAAATATTCAAGTGCTCAATATTTCGAAAAATGGCCTAAATCCCTCGTACGTCACAATGAAGTGGTGAGTTCAGTCCAAAACGGTCCCTACATTTCCAAAAGAACTTATGGGCCCAAAACGGACACCATGTGCAAAAGCTACGCTCAATTCTTCGTACGTCGACTCTCCAAGCGTTCCAAATATGCAAGTGCTTATTCTTTCAAAAAATGACCAAAATCCCTCGTACGTCACGATGAATTGGTGAGTTCAATCCAAAACGCTCCCTACATTTCCAAAAGAACTTATGGGCCCAAAACGGACACCGTGTGCAAACGTTACGCTCAATTCTTCGTCCGCTGACTCTCCAAGCGTGCCAAATATGCAAGTGCTTATTCTCTCAAAAAATGACCAAAATCCCTCGTACGTCACGATGAATTGGTGAGTTCAATCCAAAACGCTCCCTACATTTCCAAAAGAACTTATGGGCCCAAAACGGACACCGTGTGCAAACGTTACGCTCAATTCTTCGTCCGCCGACTCTCCAAGCGTGCCAAATATGCAAGTGCTCATTCTTTCGAAAAGTGGCCGAAATCCCTCTTATGTCATGACGAAGTGCTGAGTTCAATCTAAAACGGTCGCTACATTTCCAAAAAGTACTTATGGGCCCAAAACGGACACCATGTGCAAACGTTACGCTCAATTCTTAGTCCGTCGACTCTCCAAGCGTTCAAAATATGCAAGTACTCATTCTTTCGAAAAATGGCCAAAATCCCTTGTACGTCAAGATGAAGTGGTGAGTTCAATCCAAAACGATCGCTACATTTCCAAAGAGTACTTGTGGGCCCAAAATGGACACCGTGTGCAAGAGTTAAGGTCAATTCTTCGTCCGTTGACTCTACAAGCGTTCCAAATATTCAAGTGCTCATTCTTTCGAAAAATGGCCAAAATCCCTCGTACGTCACGACGAATTAGTGTGCTCAATCCAAATCGGTCGCTACATTTCCAAAAAGTACTTATGGGCCCAAAACGGACACCAAGTACAAAAGTTAAGCTCAATTCTTCATACGCCGACTCTCCAAGCGTTCCAAATATGCAAGTGCTCATTCTTTCGAAAAATGGCCAAAATCCCTCGTACGTCACGGCGAAGTGGTGAGTTCAATTCAAAATGGTCACTACATTTCCAAAAAGTACTTATGGGCCCAAAACGGACACCGTGTACAAAAGTTACGCTCAATTCTTCGTACGCCGACTCTCCAAGCGTTCCAAATATGCAGGTTCTCATTCTTTCGAAATATGGCCAAAATATTTCGTACGTCACGATGAAGTGGTGAGTTCGGTCCAAAACGGTCGCCACATTTCCAAAAAGTACTTATGGG
>NW_019246365.1:0-1815 GCF_002742605.1 Olea europaea var. sylvestris
TAAACCTTAACTTCTCTAGAAACTCTCTTTTTTTATCTGTTCGATTTTTCTGTTGATTTCAGACGACTGTCTCAAATGATTTCTTCTGGTTGCTTGGCGCTGTCATTTCCTTGTTTCAAACTTACAATTTATTGAATTGAGATTTTGAAGAACGCCTGCATAAGTTACTTTCCCTTGGCTTTTCCGTGGATTGAAATAAAGAAGGAAAACACTCTTGTATTTTTATTATAATTCTCCTTAAGAAGATATATTCTACATTTTTTCATTATATAGAAGTCTGTACAACAAATAAATGGAAAGCTTATAATCCTCTGAATCAATTGTGCTGAAGCTTCCTTAGCTGGTTATGACTCCATACTCAGTGTTGGAATCAATTGTGTTGGAGTTTTCCTTAGCTGGTTTTGATTCCACAATCAGTGGGATTGACATAGGTTCCTTAGCTGAATATGATTCCATAATCTGTGGAATTGCTGAAGTTTCCTTGGCTGGTTGGGACTACGTAATCAGTGGGATTGCATAATCATTAATTTCAGAATTCCCAGATTGTTTTGCTCGAGAAAGGTTTCGATTTCAAATCTTAACTTGTCCAAAACTGAAGTTTATCTGTAACATCACGAGCATCTGCTAGCTTCATCTGCATTCTTTCATCTTATAACCTGGCTTCAGAAATATCAAGAATCAATCTATCATTCCCATCCTTTCCAAATTGATTCTCATGAGATTTCTGCCTCAACAACCGTATCTCTTGTTCATAATCTCTTATTCCTTTTGCAAACTCGTCACACAGATCTTCTAGCAATATCCGCGCTTTTCTCTGCTGTTTAAGTTCGTTCAAAGCATTAGAGAACAAAGATTTCACTTCTGAAAGTTCCAGAGGAGCTTGTTATGAAGATTTTCTGAATGTTTCCTTTTTTTTTGTTCACCCTCTAACTCGTGCCCAATGGACTGAAATGCATATTTCATTTGATGTTGTTCCTTGTATTTCCTCGAAACTTTATCTTCAGTTATTTCCTTCATCAACTCAGCAATTTCCTTCTTTCAGATAACCAAAAGGTGCAAAAAATGTGTTGAGCTGCTGCCAAAGAAAAGTGCAAAGCTTCAAACACACGCCTTTACCTCATTTGGATCCAGTCATGGGTTTGGGCCAATATATCAGGCAATTGCATGTTTTAATCCAAAATTGGTTTTCAGGCCTTAGCCTTATCATCATTGCCCCAAGAGGAAATTTGGCATTGCAGCCCAATAGGGTGAATCGTATTAGTGCCATGAGCCGCTGCTTTTGGACAAACTAGCAGCAAATACCCTACATCACTTTCTCGCATGCAGTTTAGATTCGTTTTTATAAAATATTGAATGATTTCTGTTTGCTCTAAAAACATACTGAGCTTCCTTATTTAGTAGCTTTGGTTATTAGAGAAGAAATGCAATTCTATAGCTACTAACCCGACCAATAAAAAAATTTATGTATGTCCAAACTCTCTGTTTTACAGGAAGAGTCTTGAAGAAACAGATGTTTCAGTTATCTCCAGCTATGCCTGTAATGAACTCTGAGACCTTGGTATGGACCAGTTTGGGTGACTTAGCCACACAGAAAATTATGTTTCATTTTATAATGAACAACTACATTTCAGCAAATGAGGCAGATTGGTCAATCTGCAACTCAAATTATGAATTGGAGCCTGCAGCATTAGCCTTAATTCCAAACTATAAACCCATAGGCCCTCTTCTGGCTAACTACCGCCTCGGAAAATCAAGCGGCCATTTCTGGCCACAAGAAGAAACTTGCCTAGAATGGCTTGATCAACAACCATCCCA
>NW_019246365.1:8753-14595 GCF_002742605.1 Olea europaea var. sylvestris
TTTTTTTTTCAATATGTATTTAATTTACTTAACCATGTAGTTACTTTCAATGTACATGTACATTTGACAAATTTATTTCACTCGTGTGCTTTTATTAATGCGTGAATTTCTTATTATTATTTTTCAATTAATTAACATCCATATTCATTTTCGCATTTCAACGTTATTAATTCTAATTATAAGTTAATTCGAAATTCATTTCATTATTCATATTCATGTATGCTAATTAACATCCAATTTTACTTAATTGAAAATTAAATAAACGATTTAATATTCATTGTCACATATATATTTCCTCGTATTAATTCTAAATTAATTTAACATTTTACGCATATTCAAATATTACATTTACAATATTTATAAATTCTTTTATAATTGCACGTTCAATTTGACTAGCATTAAGAAATGTCATTTTATGTAAAAATCATTAACTGTGGGTTAGGCAATAAATTTAATTCTAGTAAGAAAAATTAAGTAAAAATTAAAATTAAAAAAAAAAAATCTAACAAGTGGCCTAACGTATTAAATCTTATTTAATAATGCGGTGACTAATGTTCTGCTTACTAATGCAATTTGGGCACTTTTTGATCGTCTCAAGTCAACACTATTCATATTAATTGTCCATTAATATCGATTGATCAATTCTTTCAACGAATTTACCATTTTCCAGACTTGAAGTTTGAGTCAATAAGCGGCGAATAAGCTCAAAAAGTTAAATAAACTTATTTTTATTACCATTAATCATCTGGAAAATATCAATTCATTCAATTAATTTACCATTTTCCAAACTTAAGTGTTTCGGTCGTCAATAAGCGGTGGCTAAGCTACATGTACTCAGGTGTTTACATGCCCGGTTACACGCCCCTCACTTGAGGCGGGTCCCAAGCATTTATTGTGCACAAGCCCCGCCCCCAATGTGAGGGGCGGGTTACAGGCCCGGGTACAAATAGATTAATTCCAGAAAGTTACATGAACTTATTTTCAAGTCATTTATTATTTTTAATAATATTAGGATACATTATCTTTTCTTTCCTAATTCTAAGTCTCCAACCTCCACAATTGAGGTTGCAAATTCTCAATTTATTTAAATATGTGAAATCAATTTAACGTCTAGCTTAAAGACAAGTGAAAATTGCATGTGATATATATTAACAGTTTCGTCATGCATGAATCCAGGTTCACAAATTCTGGACCAGAAATCTCATTTTTGAACAATAGAGACCCAAAATTGTGCTAGCTAAATCCTAATTTTCTATTTTCAAATTTGATTAATACGATTACTTAATTTAGAATAATTTTTTTTATTAATAGAAATTTTTAAAGCTTTTTTCAAGGTAATAACTCACAAGGTAATTATAGGGAGACAGTTTTCTCCCTTTAATTGGCTGTGCCAAAAATGGTAGGCTTTGACCTGTGCATGTAGCAAAGCCATTTTCAAACATGTTAGTTGGGCTGTGTGCTATTTATTCTTCTCTCTTTCAGTTTACTGCTCCATTGAGATCTTAAACTAGTCATTTTTCCAGTTCCCAATTCCCATAAGCAATGGCAAAAGCAAATTCTGAAATGATAACTGGCCATTGGGGCTATGGTTATACTCCAAAATTCATGCAAATTAAGCTGAATGAAAATTTCTTATGCAGGGAAAATTCGAAGGGGGAGGCTTCTTTTAGAATCTTGTACTACGGTGGCGCTGCCGGTGCTGTGCCGTTCACGTGGGAGTCTCAGCCCGGTACCCCTAAGCAGTCAATTTCCGACGCCCCTCTTCCGCCACTTACGCCGCCACCTTCTTATCAATTTAGTCCCCAAATGAAGTCCATGCACAAGGTTTCGAAGTCCAATGTTTTTCACTCCGTATTCGGTTCCAAAAAAATGGACATTTCATCATCTCCGTCTTCATCATCGTGTTCTTCCTCGTATTCACTGCCCTCGACACCAATGAATAGGCTATTTACGAAGCGGCATTCAAGATCAGCACCCTGTCCTGGATTAGAAGAGGATACGGTTGACGAGGGAGGGAATTCTCCGATTTCAAAGTTGTGTTTCGGCACTGGAAGTGGAAGCTTATGGGGGTCTGGGAGTTATTCTAGAATGAAGACTGTCAAGAAGGCATTCTTGTCTATATTACCGGATCATGGTAAACCTTGAAAAAAAAGTGTGCCAATGTCTTATTTCTTGACATCGAGAGGAGAAATTCAAACTTGCTGGCTTCATCAATCTTTAATCGATGGTGTGTGATATGTCCTCTTTTATGAAGAGCCCGTTTTGTAAAGTTTTTAAAAGTCAAAAGTCATTTTTAAAATAAAGAAGTTGCTTTTATTAAATGAAGTTGGTCTAAGATAGTTTCTTTATAAAACTCTTTTACAAGAAGTAGGGATAAAAGTCCTGAAAACGGACTTGAAACCTCCAACATCTCATTTCTTTTAGTATTTGGTCTCATTCCTTGTGAATGGAGTATGTTTGGCTAAGCTTAAAAGGATTTCAAATTAATGAGGCATGAAATAATTTCAATATTACTTAAATAAAAGTAAAGCCCTATGTACAGGGTGTCATTTCACAGGGGTCTTATAGACCCCTCTCATGGGTTGGCCACATGCGAGTCTCGAGGCAATATAAAAAAAAAAAAAATCTCAATCTCATCCCATGTGAGACCGTGCAAGGGGTTTGTAATTTCTTAAATAAAGAGAGAAACGTTCAATCTAGGAGGGATAAGGTATTAATTGCTCACATCATCTATATAAATTGAAGTCAACGCTATAGATTTTTATTGGAGCAAATTACATAGACATTTTTGGAGGCTAATGACTAGGATAAAGACGTAGAAGTTTTTTTCCTCCTACAAAATTGCAAAGACTTCTCCTCAAATTTATTTTCGTAACAAATTTCCCGTGTTGTTTCAGCAAAAAGTAAATATTATTTTTCATTTGACTTCTTTATTTTATATCAGTTTAAAATTGCTATTACGTTCTATTTAAACATTTTTCTCTTATATAAAATTAACAAAATGTTATCATGTGTCATTTCATCCAACATGCCATCAATACTATTAACTTTAAAAGTAAGGGTTGAGATAGTATTTCAGTGAGTTTTCTAGGTAACAAAAAAGAAAAAAATGAAGTTAAAATGACAATTAATATTTGGAAGATTGCAGTAGTAACTCAAAAAAACAATTTTATTTTTTTTTAAATTTCGATGATAATTGAAATATGTTTGAAAAAGTTTAGAGACAACAGAGTTATTCAACCCAATTTAACTCCAAAAAAAAAGTGTGTATAATTCAAAATTCATACAATAAAAAAAATCATAATTATCTTCAATGGTACCTCTAGTTGAAAGTGTTGGAAATGGATTTTACCAAATTGGTCTTGACAATATTTCACCAAATATTCGAGTGGGTCCCATTAAACAAATTTGGTGAGATTATCGTTGTTGCCGAAGTACAGTAGTCGAGGTGGTGCATATGGCCGAGGCTCTTCATATCGATGCCCAGTATACCGAAACCGAAGCCCAGGACAATTGGCATCACTTCTCTCCAGAGATCCAATCTTACATAAGAATCATCTTTGAATGATTGATGGGACACCTATCATAAAGTGCAAATGTCTTGTCTTGTCAAAGTAGCGACGACTCTACCAATTAATAAATGTATAACAAGCTAGGTGGTCAAACTTGATATCTACAATTTGACATGTAAACTAACAAGATAAGACCACGTGTACTCTCAACCGAGGGTCATGATCTAACTTGTAACACTATAAATACTCCTCATGTACCCCATACAAAGGATAATGCAAGATTCAATACAAGAAACAATATTCTTTCTTTTACTCTCTCTCACAAAGATAATTCAAGATTACATACACATTCTATAAACTGCGAATGGTAATTATTGTACAATTATTATACAAATCTTGTCGGATTTCGAACGTTGTCGTCCCGTGCCTTTGAGTCGTTCCAACACCCTCGATCTGCTCGTCCCAGATCGTCCACGTGTCTTAACGTGTTGGATTAGGTTTGCGTGTGCGTAGGTGAGTCCGATATCTGTTGGCAACATACTCTGGGGTCAACAAATATAGTTGAACGCAATCTCTCCACTGGTAAATTAATTACAATATATTTGGTTTGTAAAATCAATTATATGTAAATGATAAATCAGAGTCGAAAGTTGATATTTTCTTTTTTCATTTTTCGTTTTTCATCATTTTTTGTTGTTTATTTGAAAATAAGGGTCAGCCTATTTTTCAACATGGTTTTAGCTTATTAATTAAATGTAAGGGTAAAATTGTCCACTAAGGATCCAAGTGCTACTAAAATGAAAGATTAATGCTCCATTATGAAGAATGGGGACCAAGAGGCACTGCTATTTTCCATGAACATGTTGTTTCTTAGCCATTTTTGCCGCATTTCACATCCTGTTCTTCTGATCGAAATCTTTGTAGTCAATATTTTAACCTAAGATAGTTCGTGGCTCCAGTCCTTTAGGTTGAGCCATGGAGGAGTTAAAAGGATATTAATATTGAATATATAAAATAAGAGAGAAATTGTGCTTCAAACTGTTGAGTAGTAAACTTGATTTTTGAACTAAATAATACGAGTTTAAGGATTTTGCTCATAGGCCAAAATCAATTAAAAAGCCTCAACATGTCTAGCATTTCTAGAAACATTGTCTAAAGAAATCTATATAAATATCTACTACAAAAATCTATATAAATATTTAAGTAATATATGTGGTGATAAATATGGTAATGTGTCGAGAAGAATATGTGATCTTATAAAATTTATTTAGAGTATTCTGGGAATATATCTTGTCCAAATGAGTGATCTAAAAGTCTCATGTAAATATGTGGTCCAGAAGTCTTTAGAAAATTGTATGGACAAGAAATTTCATGTAAATACCATATAAAAAGGTAGGGTCCTCCATTTTATAACGAACCAAGTGTGTAAGTTTTGGAGTTGTGAAATACAAGTTTCCTTATTGTTCACTTCCTTCTTTCCATTAGTGTTGTCCTTCTTAAAGTCTTAGCCAATCCAAATTAGTAAATCCCTCTTTCCTCCAACACAAACATCCCGTCTCTTAGCATCAAAATCGACTTTTAAGACTGCCAGTACTTTTATAGATGCCATGGATATGAAGAAAGAGAGAGAGCATTGTTCTATATCTCTTCATGCAAAAGCAAGGACATATAGAAGCACACTCGGCCCATGTTAAGTGGTGATTAAAATTTTGATTTTAATTAAAGTCAAAGTCAACAATTAATTTTCATTGTTCTATATCTCTTCTATATGTTTGCTGCATTTAAGTGTGTGAGAAGCAGGAAGAACAAGAGAGAAAGAGAGCGGCATTGTATAATATATAGAGGGAGTGATTTAAGGAGAGACAATAGGTAAGTGAGAGAAAAGTGGCTGCCGGAAAAATAGTTTGTGGAGTGATTGTTTTCATTTTCAGTGACATTACTGTATTTGTTTGAAATTGTTTAAGTGATTTTATATCAATAAAATTGTTGTCATTTTTTAAATTTGTTTAACTTTTTTTAATTTATGTCACTTATTTGAGTTCGTCACTTTTTTAATTTTAATTTTTATCACTTTTTTTTTTTATTTTTGTCACTTTTTTTTAAAAAAAAAATTGTCACTTTTTTCAACAACCACTTAATTTCTTTACTTTTTTAGTGACATACATCATTTTTTAATAAAAGTGACATTGTATGTCATTTTTTAGTAAAAAAATGACACTTAACTTTTAAAAGTGACATTGTGTCGCTTTTTTTATTATTAAAAAGTGACAAATTTTATGGAAAAAAATTGACGTTTGTATCACTATTTAATATCACATAGTATTTTTTAC